>NC_057806.1:17705085-17714943 GCF_018294505.1 Triticum aestivum | reverse complement strand
GGACGTCGGGGCGACATCACAGAAAAGGGCTTTAAAAGAAACGCCACAGTCGGACGTCGGGGCGACATCACAGAAAGGGCTTTAAAAGAAATGCCACAGTCGGACGTCGGGGCGACATCACAGAAAGGGCTTTAAAAGAAAAGTAAAATACAACAATGCCACAGTCGGACGTCTGAGCGACATCGCAGAAAGGGCTTTTATTCACAGGTAAATAATACTCATAATAAACATTTAATTCATAAGAATAAATGGGTTAGTCCATCCACAGGGATAATCATTTAACTGGAATTAGCACTCAAGCGAATCACCGGAGTCTCTGCCATCAAAACTGACATTTGATTAGGATAAGATAATATCGATCTGGGACAGGGAATAGATGATTTGGAGGAATATAAGACTCTGCAGAGTTTGTACAAAATTTTTCCCACAGCCAACGGATTTCCGTAGTCATGAAGGACTAGTTCTGTTTTCGGTATTTCGGAAGAAAACACAGCTAACCAGTACACACCCATCCTACCTCTCGATGCTAGGAATCACCCTAGACATCATCCAAGAAAAACTTTTGAGACGGGGAGATCACAATCTCGAATAGCATGGGATCAAATTTATATACGCGCGCTCTAAGGGGTGCCCCCCCTCTCGGTCCCAACCGGAAACACCCATGCCCCTTGACCGGATGACTGGCTTTAATCCAGGGCCATGGAACCATCATCACAGCCTCTCCTTTTGGTGTGTACCAGAAAAGCGGTTTGCAACTTACTAAACCATATTCCTTGCGGAAAACATGTGGTAGTACAGGGAAGGAAATGAGAGGAACTGGACCGATACGGTTTGACACTGAAGTCACATAGTCTGGCGTAAGACTGGCATGCTACAACACTGCCAACTCACCCATACTCATGCCAACACATGGCCATTCATCCTCACATCCATTCACATATGGATCATCGAACTCACTTACCTCATTGTCACATAAAATAATGTTCATCGATATGCTTCTCAGCATGCTATGAAACTAACTAAATGCAAAACATGCCAAGACACTCATCATATCAAAAGTTCAAACATGCTTGCATGGTTCAGAGTAGTCGGAGCCTAGCTCGGTGAAGTTCGCGGCTCCGTCACCTCCTTCGGTATCTACGGTATAAAGAAAATATATGCGCTATCGTAAATACTAAGGAGTGCACAGAAAGTATTTCAAATATTTTTAAAATAAATCTGATAAAAAACTAGACAAAATTTTAAAGAGAACAGAAAAAGAATCAATCAAAAATACTTTTCTGTTTAAAAGTTATAAGGGTTTTTGCCCAGGGACTCATCTGTAATGAAACAGAAAGTTTCCAGGGGCTAGCTTATAAAAACAGAAACGCTTCGGCAGAAACTACGCCAGCCCAAAGGGAAAACGTACTTTGCCCGAAGGCGCTTCCAGAAAACGTTTCAATAGAGAGAGCAGAGAGGCTGACGGTGGGGTCCCACCTGTCAGGTTTGAACTTCAAAAAAAAGGGGAACGAAGCTCGTCGGCGCCCGAGAGCCGCGGTGGTCGCCGGCGGCGATCCACGGCGAGGCAGGGGGATCGGAGGGTACCTCCGTGCTCAGGGCGCCATTCCGCGTCGGATGGTGGTGGTGGTGGTCGCCGGCGAGTACCACGTCGACGGCGAGCTTTGCTCCGGCGGACGGCGGCTCGGGTGGTCGAGGGACTCGTCGGAGAGGGCTGCAGAGGTCAAATTGAAGAGGGGGTTATGTTCCTGGTAGCTAGAGGGGGTAACGGACGGGGTTTGGGCGCCGGAGATGGCCTCACCGGAGCGAATCGTGGTGGAGGCCGAGGCGGATCGGGGCGGCCGGAGTTGGGGGAGGAGACCTCCTCGGGGTCCTCCTAGTGGCCTGGCGTGGCATTGGTGAGGAGTGGTGATGCTGCGTGCACGAGGGTGAGCTCGGGGACCCTTTTTATAGGAGGCCCGAGGCGGTTGCCGTGAACGGAGATCTCCGGCGAGTGATTACGGCGGTGCCAGGGATGTGCAGGGGGATTAGGGGCTTGAGCATCGTCGTTGAGGTCCACCGGTCCCATTTAGGTGCTAAACGGGCGGGAGTTTGGTGCTATGGGTGAGCTCGACGGAACGGGGGTGGCGCGGCCCGTCGGCGGCAGGGAGCACGTTCCGTGCTTGCCGGGCCACGGCAACGGTGCCACGGGCGTGCGCTGGCACGGCAGGGACACGCGGAGAGCCAAGGGGCTTTGGGCGGCGCTGAACGGCGTTCTGCCGTGGTGTGCCTTCTGTCGGCCGCCACGGGAGGTCCCGACGCCGTAGAAGACGCCGGCGAGGGCGGGCCAGCGCGCCACCGACGCCAGGAAGGCTCCACGCACGCGTGTGAAGCTCCGGACAAGAGGGAGAGGCTGCGAGGAACGTGCCAAGTGCACTGTCTACGCGTGAGAGAAACTGACGAACGCAAACGACACTGAAACTGAATTTTTCTGAATTTTGAACAGCAGCAGTGCATGCAAGGTGTTCGACAGAATGAAATTGGCCTCTGGTGATTTTTCCTTGAGCTGATTTTTGGTGAAGTGGCTTCTCATTGCTCAAGTAGGCTGCCTGAATTTTGGTGGAATTTTTGGAGGAGTGTAGATATGAATTTCATCAAATTTGGCAAATCTGGTCCAAACTTGCAGAGACTAAATTTTGAAAATTTTGAAAAGAGGAGGAGTGGATCAAGATGGTTCTGGGTTGTGGGTACAAAGGACTATCCAGGAGAGTTGGTTTTAGGTCAAAACTCAAATGCAAAAGGGTACTTGCTATGAAAATCACTCAGGCTCCAAATAATTTTCAGAATTGATTTGAGAGGAAAAATAATTAGAATAAAATCCAAAACTTGCTTGGATTATTTGGGACAGAGAACTTAGGTGGATCACAAGGTGTGGGGGAGGTTTTGGAGGGGTTTTATCACATGGGCAAAAATGCAAAGTCATGGGTGGTTTTCAAGATATGAAAATCCCAAGTTTTCATAGAGTTTCATTTTAAAAGAAAAAGATTAAACTCCCAAAATAAATTTGAGAGGGAACCAACAGAGAAGAAGATTCAAAAGGTTCAAACACCAATGTTTGAAAAAATAAAATCCTAGCCAAAGCAAGGAAGTTTTTAAGAGGATGGTTTTCTAAAAGAAAAATTTAAATGGCCTCTTTTCAAATAAAACCACAAGGTTTTTGATAAAAAACCAAATTAAAATTTTGGAGTGTCACAACACCTACCCCCTTAGGAAAAATCTCGTCCCCGAGATTTCAGCTGATCCTTAAATAAGTGTGGATGCTCTGTCCGAAGAAAATCCTCGCTTTCCCAAGTTGCTTCACTGTCGGTGTGATTGCTCCACTGGACTTTGAAAAACTTGATGGTCTTCTGTCGGGTCCTCCTTTCAGACTCCTCTAATATTCTTACGGGACGTTCCCGATAAGTGAGGTCTGGCTGCACGTCAATGTTTTCATGGGATACTTGTTTCTCTGGGTTGTTTACGCACTTCCTTAATTGAGAGACGTGGAACACGTCGTGAATGTCGGACAAGTCTTCTGGTAAGTCTAACTGGTAGGCTACAGTGCCTCTTCGTGCCACTATGCAGAATGGTCCAATGAATCTTGGTGCTAACTTTCCTTTAATCTTAAACCGTTGCAATCCTCTCATAGGGGACACTCTCAGGTATACGAACTCACCGGGTTCGAAGCTGACCCTACGATGTTTCTGATCATAATAACTTTTCTGTCGACTCTGAGCGGTCTTAAGTCGGTCTCTGATTAGCCTGACCTTTTCCTCGGCTTCTCTGAGCATGTCTGGTCCGAAGATGCGGCTGTCTCCGGTCTCTGACCAATTTAACGGGGTACGACATCTTCGTCCGTATAAAGCCTCAAATGGTGCCATTTGTAGGCTGGCCTGGTAGCTATTGTTATACGCGAACTCGGCGTATGGCAGGCTTTCTTCCCAACTGGTTCCATATGTGAGGACACATGCTCTCAGCATGTCTTCTAAAATTTGGTTTACGCGTTCAGTCCGTCCATCAGTCTGTGGGTGGTATGCAGTACTGAAGGCTAGTTGGGTTCCCAGAGCCTGTTGTAAATGCTCCCAAAATCTTGAGATGAACTGGGTGCCTCTGTCGGATATTATAGTCTTCGGGACACCGTGCAGACAAACTATGCGGGAAAGATAAATCCTGGCAAGCCTCTGAGTGTTGTAGGTTGTCTTCACTGGAATAAAGTGTGCCACTTTGGTCAACCTGTCAGTGATGACCCATATGGCATCATTCCCGTGTCGTGATCGAGGTAGTCCGACAATAAAATCCATCCCTATTTCATCCCATTTCCACTCAGGTATTTTGTTAGGTTGCAGTAGTCCGGCTGGTCTCTGATGCTCAGCTTTTATGCGTTGACATGAGTCGCAACATGCAATGAAGGCGGCTATGTCCCTCTTCATACCGTGCCACCAAAATCTTTCCTGAATGTCTTTATACATTTTGGTTCCTCCAGGGTGGATTGAATATGGAGTGGTGTGTGCTTCAGCTAAAATTTGCTGCTTAAGGTCTTCTATGTTTGGCATGCAGAGCCTTCCTCCGTACCATAATATTCCTTCATTGTCTATTACGAATTCCGAGGCCTTGCCCATACTCAACTTTCTTTTGATGCCTTCGATGATGGTGTGACCGGGCTGAGCTTCTTTAATTTTCTCCACAAGGTTGGGTTGTATTTCCAAGTTTGATATGGTGCCTTCTGCTACCATTATCAAGTTGAGCTTGGCAAATTCTTGTTGGAATTCGGGCCTCAAGCTGTGCAGATTGTTTTCGTTGGAGCTGGGGTTCCGACTAAGGGCATCGGCCACTACATTTGCTTTCCCTGGATGGTAATGGATACCAACATCATAATCCTTTACTAACTCCAACCAACGTCGTTGCCGTAAGTTTAGTTCTGGTTGTGTGAAAATATATTTGAGACTTTTGTGATCCGTATATATTTCACATCGATTCCCAAGTAAGAAATGCCTCCATTCCTTGAGTGCATGAATAACTACTGCCATTTCTAAGTCATGAGTGGGATAATTTTCCTCATGCTTGCGAAGTTGCCTTGAAGCGTAGGCGACAACCTTGCCTTCCTGCATCAACACGCATCCGAGACCCTTTCTGGACGCGTCACAATATACTTCAAAATTCTTGTGTATGTTGGGTACAATTAATACCGGTGTTGTTGTTAACTTCCGCTTTAGTTCTTGGAAACTTTTCTCGCAGGTTTCTGTCCATTCAAACTTCTTATCTTTCTTGAGTAACTGCGTCATAGGCTTGGCTATGGTGGAAAATCCTTCAATAAATCTGCGGTAATATCCTGCCATTCCCAAGAAACTCCGTATGTCTGTTACGCTGGCTGGTGACTTCCAGCCAAGTACGGCCTTGACTTTCTCTGGGTCCACTGCGATACCGTCTTGGGTCAGCACGTGGCCTAGAAAGCCTACTTGTCTTAGCCAAAATTCACACTTGCTGAACTTGGCATACAATTGGTGTTTTCTTAGCTCTCCTAGCACAATCCTGAGATGTTCTGCGTGCTCTTCTGGTGTCTTGGAGTATACCAGAATATCGTCGATGAATACCACGACGAACTTGTCCATAAACTTCATAAATACTTTGTTCATGAGGTGAACAAAATATGCTGGGGCGTTAGTTAATCCAAATGGCATCACTGTGAACTCGTACAGTCCATATCTGGAGGTGAAGGCTGTTTTGGGGATATCTTCTGTTCGTACCTTCAATTGATGGTATCCTGACCTTAAGTCAATTTTTGAGAATACCTTGGCCTGAGCGAGTTGATCAAACAAATCATTTATCCTTGGCATCGGGTATTTGTTTTTGACTGTGACCATGTTAAGTGCTCGATAGTCAATACACAATCTCAGCGTTCCATCCTTCTTTTTGGCAAATAAAATTGGTGATCCCCAAGGTGAGGAGCTGGCTCGAATGTATCCTTTTTCCAGTAATTCCTTTATTTGCTTCTTCAACTCGATCAACTCGGATGGTGCCATTCTGTATGGTTTCTTGTATATGGGGGTGGTTCCTGGTGCTAGCTCAATTCGGAATTCTATTTCCCGGTCTAGTGGCATGCCTGGTAGTTCTTCAGGGAATACATCTGGAAATTCACACACTACTGGAACCTTGTTTAGCTCAGAAACGTCCACCTTATTTAATCTCGGTTGCCGGGGTATTTTTCCTTCCTTGGCTGATACTCTTATTGTCTTCCCTTGGTGGTGTGTGAGAATTACGGTCCTGTTGAAACAGTCGATAAAACCCTTATTGGTGGTTAGCCAATCCATTCCTAGGATGACATCCAGTCCTTTATTTTCCAACACAATAAGATTTGCGTGAAACTCCAATCCTTCGAACTCAATGACCACATTCTGACAGTAATTCTGAGTAACTTGCTGAATCCCAGGGGACTTGATGGTCATGGATTTCTCCAGGGGTAGCATCGAAAAATTATTTTGCAAAGCAAAACTTTTCGAAATGAAAGAGTGAGAAGCTCCAGAATCAAACAAAACCATTGCAGGTATTGTGTTGACAGGAAACGTACCGAGTACGATATTCGGAGCATTTTGTGCCTCCTCTTTAGTTACGTGGTTCAGATGACCCCTCCTGTGGTTATTGTTGGGATTGAAATTGTTTCGCTTGGGCGCGGAATTGTTGCCGTTGTTCGGCTTTGGGGTTGAATTCCTTGGCTTGGGGCACTGTTTGGCATAGTGCCCTTCTTCTCCACAAGCGTAACAAGTAACGCCGGGGCGATAGGTGAATTCCTTGTCCCTTGCATGAAAATTCTTGATTGGGCGTGAGACATTGGATGAGAATTTGTGTGTCCCACCCTTTTGAAAATCTGTCTTGCTTCGGTGATTGCGAGCATGATTAGTCTGGTCCCTTTTTCGCTTGCGGATATCTTCCAGACTGCGTCTCTCATTTTCCAGAGTAATGGCTTTGTCCACCAGTGTTTTAAAATCAGGAAAAGTGTGAACGACCAGTTGGCATTTAAGCGCGGGCGCCAGACCATCAAGGAATTTCTCCATCTTCTTGATTTCAGTCATACGCTCTTCATTGGCGTAGCGGGATAATAGAGTAAATTGACTGTTGTAATCTGACACCGTCATGTTCCTTTGTTTGAGGTCATCGAATTCTCTCTTCTTGATTTTCATAATACTCTTAGGAATGTGTGCACCACGGAAACCTTCCTTGAAATCATCCCAGGTTATGTCATTTTCGTTGGGATGCATGTGCAGAAAATTCTCCCACCACGATGCGGCTGCTCCTGTGAGATAGTGCGGAGCATATAATACCTTCTCGGGGTCTGAACATTTTGCAATAATTAATTTTCTCTCCATATCTCGAAGCCAGTCCTCGGCTTCAAGGGGTTTGTCAGTGTGAGAAAATGTTTGAGGACGTGTCTTCTGTAGCTCAGATAACTTGGAATGCTGCTGATACTGTCCATGGTGATTTCCCATGTTGATGACTTGGTTCATCATTTCACGATGTTGTTGCTGACTCTGTTCATAAAGGCGGCACATCTGTGAAAGTGCCGATTCACTGCCCTGTTGGCTTGACTGTCCCTGAGTGAACTCATTGCTGGGTTGTGCATCATAATTTTCCTCTGATGGAGTTGGCATGGAGCGAGTCCAAGGACGAGACATTTTTCACTCTGGGGATATATTTGTAAGATCCATAAGAAAAGCGGAAAGAGTCGCAAAAACAAATCCATAAATGTATAAAGCTGGCAAATAAAACTAAATAACTCAGCTTACTTAAAAAAACAAATCGACTTGCGCACGGAGAAGGACTGCTCATTACATATCTTACACGCGGGCGGTAATTATACAATACATCACTCAGGATATGCGTACATAATCCTGACATGTTATTTAGGCTAGTGCACTTCTCCAGATCCTACATGATGCGCAAACAGGCTACTTCTCACAACCTATGTACATATCTTACAAAGCGGTACAATACATGGCAGCTAGGCGTACTTAGGCAGAGATGTTGACGACCTCCTTTGCCCTGCCGAGGGCGAGGCGTAGCGAGGTTGGGGACTCGACTTCCTCCTCGCTAATGGGCTCCATACGTGTAGTGTTGCGCAGAGTGGACGGAGCTATTGCCAGAGGCGGAGCAACACGTACAGGAGTGGGCGCGAAGGGTGGTGCAGTGCGCGCTGAAGAGGGTGCAATGACTTGGTTGAATTCTTCGGTAGAAGGCAGGCGACGAGTAGGCGTGAAATATGCTGATGACGAGACAAAAGTCAGTGGCGGTGTGATGGGTAGGAGCTCCCTCCTGTTGGCGGCACAGCCATGAACTGAGTCCATGCGGGTAGCTACGAAGTCGTCTACCAGGTTGTCGAAGGCTGCCTCCAAGGCCCGGAGATACTCAATGAGCATCTCAAAAGCCTCGTCTCGTTCTCCTCTGGGGCAGGAGTATGCGTAGTGACAGGTGTAAGGCACATGGCACGGAAGATAACGGTAACGACGAGTCTTCATCACGGGAAGGACATCCCTGAGACGAGCTATCGCCTCGCGGGCTGCCATCTGCATAGCATGCCTCTCCGTAGGCATGGCTCTTCCCAGGAACCGGAAGAGGCGTAACTCACCACGCCCTCCCTTGAACTGCACCGCGGCCTGGTGCATGGTCAGACTGTCGTTGACTCGGTGCTGGCAGAGTGTGAAGACTGGGCGCACGGATGGCCCCATCACGACCTGAACGATGAAAGAAAGAAGCTTGACGAACCCATCGGGCACGTTGGCGAAGGTCTGAGACTCGCAGCTGTTGTCGGCCATCTACAAAAGTAGGCAAAAATTCTGCATGGTCAGATCATATATTTATGCTGACTGACAGAAAATGGCTATAATTGCAAAAATATAAATTAGCTCTATCATGCTAATAACCAATTAGCGATCGCACCTAGCGGCTTCCTACAGTCAGCCTGGCTCTGGTACCAAGCTTGTCACGACCGGTTTTCCAATAAAAATATTTATTGAGAAACCAATCTTTTGAGTCCAGTATGAGAGAAATCCTCCTCATTGGTAGACAAATTCTTGATACAATAAGCTAGTAGCATAAAATATATTACAGGGTCGAACTACGGTTGCTCAACCAAATTATTACAAGCACGCCAATAATTATACATAAAGGCGGACATGACACAGTGGTGTGGAGGCATACTACTGACTCGAGGATAGGGCGGTGATGGAAAAACACAGCGGGGAGAGAAATACAAGACTCTAAGTCTGTCATCTCATCGAGCGTCGAGGTGAGGCTCGATGAATTTATTTGGTAGCGGAAGCGGATATAAAACAGTGACCAAATCCAGGGTCTCACGAGACTGACTGGGACTCCTCTAGGTGTCGGACTCGCTATCAAACTCTTCATCCATGAGATCGCCTTCGTCAGCATCTGGCCAAATCAACAAGCCAGTGAGTATTACGAAAGTACTCGCAAGACAGTTCGGACGTAAGATATAACAAATGCATGCATGGATGCGTCATGAATAATTCACCAATGTACATTTAAAAATTAGCATAACAATATAAGTAAAAGGGAAACGGCGGTAGTCCGCCTGAAATCCCAATAAAACACAAATGAATACCGATCGGGTGTCTGAAGCGACGCCTCGAAAGGTTAATAAATAAATAAAAGGAAATGATGCCACAGTCGGGCGTCTTAGCGACGCCACATAAAGGGCTTTAAAAGGAATGCCACAGTCGGACGTCGGGCCGACATCACAGAAAGGGCTTTTAAAAGAAATGCCACAGTCGGACGTCGGGGCGACATCACAGAGAGGGCTTTAAAAGAAATGCCACAGTCGGACGTCGGGGC
>NC_057806.1:17677155-17704810 GCF_018294505.1 Triticum aestivum | reverse complement strand
GTCGGGGCGACATCACAGAAAAGGGCTTTAAAAGAAACGCCACAGTCGGACGTCGGGGCGACATCACAAAAAGGGCTTTAAAAGAAATGCCACAGTCGAACGTCGGGGCGACATCACAGAAAGGGCTTTAAAAGAAAAGTAAAATACAACAATGCTACAGTCGGACGTCTGAGCGACATCACAGAAAGGGCTTTTATTCACAGGTAAATAATACTCATAATAAACATTTAATTCATAAGAATAAATGGGTTAGTCCATCCACAGGGATAATCATTTAACCGGAATTAGCACTCAAGCGAATCACCGGAGTCTCTGCCATCAAAATTGACATTTGATTAGGATAAGATAATATCGATCTGGGACAGGGAATAGATGATTTGGAGGAATATAAGACTCTGCAGAGTTTGTACAAAATTTTTCCCACAGCCAACGGATTTCCGTAGTCACGGAGGACTAGTTCCATTTATGGTATTTTGGAAGAAAACACAGCTAACCAGTACACACCCATCCTACCTCTCGATGCTAGGAATCACCCTAGACATCATCCAAGAAAAACTTTTGAGACGGGGAGATCACAATCTCGAATAGCATGGGATCAAATTTATATACGCGCGCTCTAAGGGGTGCCCCCCTCTCGGTCCCAACCGGAAACACCCATGCCCCCTGACTGGATGACTGGCTTTAATCCAGGGCCATGGAACCATCATCACGGCCTCTCCTTTTGGTGTGTACCTGAAAAGCGGTTTGCAACTTACTAAACCATATTCCTTGCGGAAAACATGTGGTAGTACAGGGAAGGAAATGAGAGGAACTGGACCGATACGGTTTGACACTGAAGTCACATAGTCTGGCGTAAGACTGGCATGCTACGACACTGCCAACTCACCCATACTCATGCCAACACATGGCCATTCATCCTCACATCCATTCACATATGGATCATCAAACTCACTTACCTCATTGTCACATAAAATAACGTTCATCGATATGCTTCTCAGCATGCTATGAAACTAACTAAATGCAAAACATGCCAAGACACTCATCATATCAAAAGTTCAAACATGCTTGCCTGGTTCAGAGTAGTCGGAGCCTAGCTCGGTGAAGTTCGCGGCTCCGTCACCTCCTTCGGTATCTACGGTATAAAGAAAATATATGCGCTATCATAAATACCAAGGAGTGCACAGAAAGTATTTCAAATATTTTTAAAATAAATCTGATAAAAAACTAGACAGAATTTTAAAGATAACAGAAAAAGAATCAATCAAAAATACTTTTCTGTTTAAAAGTTATAAGGGTTTTTGCCCAGGGACTCATCTGTAATGAAACAGAAAGTTTCCAGGGGCTAGCTTATAAAAACAGAAACACTTCGGCAGAAACTACGCCAGCCCAAAGGGAAAACGTACTTTGCCCGAAGGCGCTTCCAGAAAACGTTTCAATAGAGAGAGCAGAGAGGCTGACGGTGGGGTCCCACCTGTCAGGTTTGAACTTCAAAAAAAAGGGGAACGAAGCTCGTCGGCGCCCGAGAGCCGCGGTGGTCGCCGGCGGCGATCCACGGCGAGGCAGGGGGATCGGAGGGTACCTCCGTGCTCAGGGCGCCATTCCGTGTCGGATGGTGGTGGTGGTGGTCGCCGGCGAGTACCACGTCGACGGCGAGCTTTGCTCCGGCGGACGGCGGCTCGGGTGGTCGAGGGACTCGTCGAAGAGGGCTGCAGAGTTCAAATTGAAGAGGGGGTTATGTTCCTGGTAGCTAGAGGGGGTAACGGACGGGGTTTGGGCGCCGGACATGGCCTCACCGGAGCGAATCGTGGTGGAGGCCGAGGCGGATCGGGGCAGCCGGAGTTGGGGGAGGAGACCTCCTCGGGGTCCTCCTAGTGGCCTGGCGTGGCATTGGTGAGGAGTGGTGATGCTGCGTGCACGAGGGTGAGCTCGGGGGCCCTTTTTATAGGCGGCCCGAGGCGGTTGCCGTGAACGGAGATCTCCGGCGAGTGATTACGGCGGTGCCAGGGATGTGCAGGGGGATTAGGGGCTTGAGCATCGTCGTTGAGGTCCACCGGTCCCATTTAGGTGCTAAACGGGCGGGAGTTTGGTGCTATGGGTGAGCTCGACGGAACGGGGGTGGCGCGGCCCGTCGGCGGCAGGGAGCACGTTCCGTGCTTGCCGGGCCACGGCAACGGTGCCACGGGCGTGCGCTGGCACGGCAGGGACACGCGGAGAGCCAAGGGGCTTTGGGCGGCGCTGAACGGCGTTCTGCCGTGGTGTGCCTTCTGTCGGCCGCCACGAGAGGTCCCGACGCCGTAGAAGACGCCGGCGAGGGCGGGCCAGCGCGCCACCGACGCCAGGAAGGCTCCACGCACGCGTGTGAAGCTCCGGACAAGAGGGAGAGGCTGCGAGGAACGTGCCAAGTGCACTGTCTACGCGTGAGAGAAACTGACGAACGCAAACGACACTGAAACTGAATTTTTCTGAATTTTGAACAGCAGCAGTGCATGCAAGGTGTTCGACAGAATGAAATTGGCCTCTGGTGATTTTTCCTTGAGCTGATTTTTGGTGAAGTGGCTTCTCATTGCTCAAGTAGGCTGCCTGAATTTTGGTGGAATTTTTGGAGGAGTGTAGATATGAATTTCATCAAATTTGGCAAATCTGGTCCAAACTTGCAGAGACTAAATTTTGAAAATTTTGAAAAGAGGAGGAGTGGATTAAGATGGTTCTGGGTTGTGGGTACAAAGGACTATCCAGGAGAGTTGGTTTTAGGTCAAAACTCAAATGCAAAAGGGTACTTGCTATGAAAATCACTCAGGCTCCAAATAATTTTCAGAATTGATTTGAGAGGAAAAATAATTAGAATAAAATCCAAAACTTGCTTGGATTATTTGGGACAGAGAACTTAGGTGGATCACAAGGTGTGGGGGAGGTTTTGGAGGGGTTTTATCACATGGGCAAAAATGCAAAGTCATGGGTGGTTTTCAAGATATGAAAATCCCAAGTTTTCATAGAGTTTCATTTTAAAAGAAAAAGATTAAACTCCCAAAATAAATTTGAGAGGGAACCAACAGAGAAGAAGATTCAAAAGGTTCAAACACCAAGGTTTGAAAAAATAAAATCCTAGCCAAAGCAAGGAAGTTTTCAAGAGGTTGGTTTTCTGAAAGAAAAATTTAAATGGCCTCTTTTCAAAGAAAACCACAAGGTTTTTGATAAAAAACCAAATTAAAATTTTGGAGTGTGACAGGTTATCCAAAGGAAAGTATTGGATACACCTTCTATCACAGATCCGAAGGCAAGACTTTTCTTGCTAAATTCAGAAACTTTCTAGAGAAGGAGTTTCTCTCGAAAGAAGTGAGTGGGAGGAAAGTAGAAAACTTGATAAGGTAACTGTACCTTCTCTCTTATTGGAAAGTAGTTCATCACAGAAATCTGTTCTTGTGACTACTACACCAATTATGAGGAAGCTAATGATGATGATCATGTAACTTCAGATCAAGTTACTACCAAATCTCATAGGTAAACCAGAGTGAGATCCGCACCAGAGTGGTACGGTAATCCTGTTCTGGAAGTCATGTTACTAGACCATGACGAACTTGCGGACTATGAGGAAGCGATGATGAGCCCAGATTCCGCGAAATGGTTTGAGGCCATGAAATCTGAGATATGATCCATGTATGAGAACAAAGTTTGGACTTTGGTTGACTTGCCCGATGATCGGCAAGCAATTGAGAATAAATGGATCTTCAAGAGGAAGACGGACGCTAATAGTGGTGTTACTATCTACAAAGCTAGAATTGTCGCAAAAGGTTTTCGACAAGTTCAAGGTGTTGACTACGATGAGAGTTTCTCACTCGTATCTATGCTTGAGTCTGTCCGAATCATGTTAGTAATTGCCGCATTTTATGAAATCTGGCAAATGGATAAACAAAACTGCATTCCTTAGTGGATTTATTAAAGAAGAGTTGTATATGATGCAACCAGAAGGTTTTGTCAATCCGAAAGGTGCTAACAAAATGTGCAAGCTCCAGCGATCCATCTGTGGACTGGTGCAAGCATCTCGGAGTTGGGATATACGCTTTGATGAGTTGATCAAAGCATATAGTTTTATACAGACTTGCGGTGAAGCCTGTATTTACAAGAAAGTGAGTGGGAGCACTACGGCATTTCTGATAAGTATATGTGAATGACATATTATTGATCAGAAATAATGTAGAATTATTCTGTAAAGCATAAATGAGTGTTTGAAAGGAGTTTTTCAAAGAAAGACTTCGGTGAAGCTGCTTACATATTGAGCTTCAAGATCTATAGAGATAGATCAAGACGCTTGATAAGTTTTTCCAATGAGTACATACCTTGACAAGATTTTGAAGTAGTTCAAAATGGAGCAGTCAAAGAAAGAGTTCTTGCCTGTATTACAAGGTGTGAAGTTGAGTAAGACTCAAAGCCCGACCACGACAGAAGATAGAAAGAGAATGAAAGTCATTCCCTATGCCTTGGCCATAGGTTCTATAAAGTATGTCATGCTATGTACCAGATCTATTGTATACCCTGCACTGATTTGGCAAGGGAGTACAACAGTGATCTAGGAGTAGATCACTTGACAGCGGTCAGAATTATCCTTAGTGAAATAAGGATATGTTTCTCGATTATGGACGTGACAAAAAGGTTCGTCGTAAAGGGTTACGTCGATGCAATTTTTTGACACTGATCCAGATGATTCTAAATCTCAATGTAGATACATATTGAAAGTGGGAGCAATTAGCTAGAGTAGCTCCGTGCAGAGCATTGTAGACATAGAATTTTGCAAATACATACGGATCTGAATTTGGCAGGCCCGTTGACTAAATTTCTCTCACAAGCAAAACATGATCACTCTCTGGGTGTTAATCACATAGCGATGTTAACTAGATTATTGAATCTAGTAAACCCTTTGGGTGTTAGTCACATGGAGATGTGAACCAATCACATAAAGATGTGAACTGTTGGTATTAATCACATAGCGATGTGAACTAGATTATTGACTCTAGTGCAAGTGGGAGACTGAAGGAAATATGCCCTAGAGGCAATAATAAAGTTATTATTTATTTCCTTATTTCATGATAAATGTTTATTATTCATGCTAGAATTGTATTAACCGGAAACATAATACATGTGTGAATACATAGACAAACAGAGTGTCACTAGTATGCCTCTACTTGACTAGCTCGTTAATCAAAGATGGCTATGTTTCCTAACCATAGACAAAGAGTTGTTATTTGATTAACGGGATCACATCATTAGGAGAATGATGTGATTGACTTGACCCATTCCGTTAGCTTAGCACTCGATCGTTTAGTATGTTGCTATTGCTTTCTTCATGACTTATACATGTTCCTATGACTATGAGATTATGCAACTCCCGTTTGCCGGAGGAACACTTTGTGTGCTACCAAACGTCACAACATAACTGGGTGATTATAAAGGAGCTCTACAGGTGTCTCCAAAGGTACATGTTGGGTTGGCGTATTTCGAGATTAGGATTTGTCACTCCGATTGTTGGAGATGTATCTCTGGGCCCTCTCGGTAATGCACATCACATAAGCCTTGCAAGCATTGCAACTAATGAGTTGGTTGCGAGATGATGTA
This sequence comes from Triticum aestivum, assembly GCF_018294505.1. Taxonomy (NCBI): domain Eukaryota; kingdom Viridiplantae; phylum Streptophyta; class Magnoliopsida; order Poales; family Poaceae; genus Triticum; species Triticum aestivum. The sequence continues at coordinate 17,699,203 of NC_057806.1, read as the reverse complement.
TTATGAAACGAGTAAAGAGACTTGCTGGTAACAAGATTGAACTAGGTATTGAGATACCGATGATCGAATCTCGGGCAAGTAACATACCGATGACAAAGGGAACAACGTATGTTGTTATGCGGTCTGACCGATAAAGATCTTCGTAGAATATGTGGGAGCCAATATGAGCATCCAGGTTCCGCTTTTGGTTATTGACCGGAGACGTGTCTCGGTCATGTCTACATTGTTCTCGAACCCGTAGGGTCCGCACGCTTAAGGTTTCGATGATAGTTATATTATGAGTTTATGAGTTTTGATGTACCGAAGGAGTTCGGAGTCCCGGATGAGATCGGAGACATGACGAGGAGTCTCTAAATGGTCGAGACGTAAAAATCGATATATTGGACGACTATATTCAGACATCGGAAAGGTTCCGAGTGATTCGAGTATTTTTCAGAGTACCGGAGAGTTACGTGAATTCGCCGGGGAGTATCTGGGCCTTATTGGGCTTTAAGGGAAAGAGATAGGAGAGGTTGGGCGCCGCCCCAAGGCCTAGTCCGAATTGGACTAGGGGGAAAGGCTGTGCCCCCTCCTTCCTTCTCTTATCTTTTCCCTTGCCTTGACTCATACTCCTACTACATGGAACGACTCCTAGTTGGACTAGGAAAGGGGGAATCCTACTCCCGGTGGGAGTAGGACTCCCCTAGGGCGCGCCATAGAGAGGGCCGGCCCTCCCCTCCTCCACTCCTTTATATACGGGGGCAGGGGGCACCCCATAGACACAAGTTGATCCACGTGATCATATTCTTAGCCGTGTGCGGTGCCCCCTTCCGCCATAATCCTCGATAATATTGTAACGGTGCTTAGGCGAAGCCCTGCGACGGTAGAACATCAAGATCATCACCACGCTGTCGTGCTAACGGAACTCTTCCCCGACACTTTGCTGGATCGGAGTCCGGGGATCATCATCGAGCTGAACGTGTGCTAGAACTCAGAGATGCCGTAGTTTCGGTGCTTGATCGGTGGGGCCGTGAAGACGTACGACTACATCAACCACGTTGTACTTGTTGGGGAACGTAGCAGAAATTCAAAATTTTCCTACGCGTCACCAAGATCTATCTATGGAGAAACCAGCTACGAGTAGAAGGAGAGTGCATCTACATACCCTTGTAGATCGCTAAGCAGAGGCGTTCAAGTGAACGGGGTTGATGGAGTCGTACTCGTCGTGATTCAGATCACCGATGATCCTAGTGCCGAACGGACGGCACCTCCGCGTTCAACACACGTACAGCTCGACGATGTCTCCCACGCCTTGATCCAGCAAGGAGAGAGGGAGAGGTTGAGGAAGACTCCATCCAGCAGCAGCACAACGGCGTGGTGGTGATGGAGGAGCGTGGCAATCCTGCAGGGCTTCGCCAAGCACCTACGGGTGAGGAGGAGGTGTCACGGGAGGGAGGGAGGCGCCAAGGGCTCAGGTGTGGATGCCCTCCCTCCCCTCCACTATATATAGGTGCAGGGGAGAGGGGGGAGGCGCAGCCTTGCCCCTTCCTCCAAGGAAGGGGTGCGGCTAAGAGGGGGGGAGGAGTCCATCCTCCCCAAGGCACCTCGGAGGTGCCTTCCCCCTTTAGGACTCTCCCCTTTTTCCTATATCTTGGTGCATGGGCCTCTAGGGGCTGGTGCCCTTGGCCCATGTAGGCCAAGGCGCACCCCCTACAGCCCATGTGGCCACCCGGGGCAGGTGGCCCCACCCGGTGGGCCCCCGGGACCCTTCCGGTGGTCCCGGTACAATACCGATGACCCTGAAACTTGTCCCGATGGCCGAAACAGGACTTCCTATATATAAATCTTTACCTCCGGACCATTCCGGAACTCCTCGTGACGTCCGGGATCTCATCCGGGACTCCGAACAACATTCGGTAACCACATACAAGCTTCCTTTATAACCCTAGCGTCATCGAACCTTAAGTGTGTAGACCCTACGGGTTCGGGAGACATGCAGACATGACCAAGACGTTCTCCGGTCAATAACCAACAGCGGGATCTGGATACCCATGTTGGCTCCCACATGTTCCACGATGATCTCATCGGATGAACCACGATGTCAAGGACTCAATCGATCCCGTATACAATTCCCTTTGTCTAGCGGTATTTTACTTGCCCGAGATTCGATCGTCGGTATACCGATACCTTGTTCAATCTCGTTACCGGCAAGTCACTTTACTCGTTCCGTAACACATCATCCCGTGATCAACTCCTTGGTCACATTGCACATATGATGATGTCCTACCGAGTGGGCCCAGAGATACCTCTCCGTTTACACGGAGTGACAAATCCCAGTCTCGATCCGCATAAAACAATAGATACTTTCGGAGATACCTGTAGTGCACCTTTATAGTCACCCAGTTACGTTGTGACGTTTGATACACCCAAAGCACTCCTACGATATCCAGGAGTTACCCGCTCTCATGGTCAAAGGAAGAGATACTTGACATTGGCAAAGCTATAGCAAACGAACTACACGATCTTTGTGCTATGCTTAGGATTGGGTCTTGTCCATCACATCATTCTCCTAATGATGTGATCCCGTTATCAACGACATCCAATGTCCATAGCCAGGAAACCATGACTATCTGTTGATCACAACGAGCTAGTCAACTAGAGGCTCACTAGGGACATATTGTGGTCTATGTATTCACACATGTATTACGATTTCCGGATAATACAGTTATAGCATGAATAAAAGACTATTATCATGAACAAAGAAATATAATAATAACTTATTTATTATTGCCTCTAGGGCATATTTCCAACAGTCTCCCACTTGCACTAGAGTCAATAATCCAGTTCACATCGCCATGTGATTAACACTCACAGGTCACATCGCCATGTGACTAATACCCAAGAGTTTACTAGAGTCAGTAGTCTAGTTCACATCACTATGTGATTAACACTCAATGAGTTTTATGTTTGATCATGTTGCTTGTGAGAGAGGTTTTAGTCAACGGGTCTGAACCTTTCAGATCCGTGTGTGCTTTACAAATCTCTATGTCATCTCCTAGATGCAGCTACCACGCTCTATTTGGAGCTATTCCAAATAACTGTTCTACTTGGAGCTATTCTAAATTATTTCTCCATTATATGTATCCGGTCTCTCTACTCAGAGCTATCCGGATAGGTGTCAAGCTTGCATCGACATAACCCTTTATGACGAACTCTTTTACCACCTCCATAATCGAGAAAATTCCTTAGTCCACTAGTTACTAAGGATAACTTTGACCGCTGTCCTGTGAGCCATTCTTGGATCACTCTTGTACCCCTTGACTGACTCATGGCAAGGCACACTTCAGGTGCGGTACACAGCATAGCATACTGAAGAGCCTACGTCTTAAGCATAGGGGACGACCTTCGTCCTTTCTCTCTATTCTGCCATGGTCGAGCTTTAAGTCTTAACTTCGTACCTTACAACTCAGGCAAGAACTCCTTCTTTGACTGGTCCATCTTGAACACCTTCAAGATCATGTCAAGGTATGTGCTCATTTGAAAGTATTATTAAGCATTTTGATCTATCCTTATAGATCTTGATGCTCAATGTTCAAGTAGCTTAATCCAGGCTTTCCATTGAAAAATACTTTCAAAATAACCCTATATGCTTTCTAGAAATTCTACATCATCTCTGATCATCAATATGTCAACAACATATACTCATCAGAAATTCTATAGTGCTCCCACTCACTTCTTTGGAAATACAAGTTTCTTATAAACTTTGTATAAATCCAAAATCTTTGATCATCTCATCAAAGCGTACATTCCAACTCCGAGATGCTTACTCTAGTCCTTAAAAGGATCGCTGGAGCTAGCATACCTTTTAGCATCCTTAGGATCGACAAAACTTTTCTGATTGTATTGCATACAACCTTTCCTTACGAAAACTAGTAAGGAAACTTGTCTTGACATCCATCTGCCAGATTTCATAAATGCAGCTAATGCTAACATGATTCTGACGGACTTTAAGCATCGCTACGAGTGAGAAAATCTCATCGTAGTCAACTCCTTGAACTTGTCGGAAAACACTTCGCCACAAGTCGAGCTTCATAGATGGTGACATTACCATCCACGTCCGTCTTCTTCTTAAAAGATCCATTTATCTCAATGGATTGCCGATCATCGGGCAAGTCCATCAAAGTCCATGCTTTGTTCTGATATATGGATACTATCTCGGATTTCATGGCTTCTAACCATTTGTCGGAATTCGGGCCCACCATCGCTTCTCCATAGCTCGTAGGTTCATTGTTGTCTAGCAACATGACCTTCAAGACAGGATCACCTTACCACTCCGAAGTAGTACATGTCCTTGTCGTCCTACGAGGTTTGGTGGTGACTTGATCCGAAGTTTCATGATCAATATCATAAGCTTCCACTTCAATTGGTGTAGGTGCCACAGGAACAACTTCCTGTGCCCTGCCACACACTAGTTGAAGAGACGGTTCAATAACCTCATCAAGTCTCCACCATCCTCCCACTCAACTCTTTCAAGAGAAGCCTTTCCTCGAGAAAGGACCCGATTCTAGAAACAATTCATATTGCTTTCGGATCTGAATTAGGAGGTATACCAACTGTTTTGGGTGTCCTATGAAGATGTATTTTATCCGCTTTGGGTTCGAGCTTAATCCTGAAACTTTTTCACATAAGCGTCGTAGCCCCAAACTTTTAAGAAACGACAACTTTGGTTTCTCTAAACCATAATTCATACGGTGTCATCTCAACGGAATTACGTGGTGCCCTATTTAAAGTGAATGTGGTTGTCTCTAATGCTTAACCCATGAACAATAGTGGTAATTCGATAAGAGACATCATGGTACGCATCATATCCAATAGGGTGCAACTATGATGTTCGGACACACCATCACACTATGGTGTTCCAGGCGGTATTAATTGCGAAACAATTTCCACAATGTCTTAATTGTGTGCCAAAACTCGTAACTCAGATATTCATCTCTATGATCATATCATAGACATTTTATCCTCTTGTCACAATGATCTTCTACTTCACTCTGAAATTACTTGAACCATTCAATAATTCAGACTTGTGTTTCATCAAGTAAATATTCTCAACATCTACTCGAATCATCTGTGAAGTAAGATCATAATGATATTCACTGCATGCCTCAGCACTCATTGGATTGGACACATCAAAATGTGTTACTTCCAACAAGTTGCTATCTTGTTCCATCTTACTGAAAATGAGGCTTTTCAGTCATCTTGCCCATGTGGTATGATTTGCATATCTCAAGTGATTCAAAATCAAGTGAGTTCAAACAGTCCATTTGCATGGAGTTTCTTCATGCATATATACCAATAGACATGGTTCGCATGTCTCAAACTTTTCAAAAAATGAGTGAGTCCAAAGATCCATCAACATGGAGCTTCTTCATGCGTTTTGTACCATTATGACTTACATGGCAGTGCCACAAGTAAGTGGTACTATCATTACTATCTTATATCTTTTGGCATGAAAATGTGTATCACTACGATCGAGATTCAATAAACCATTCAGGTTTAATACTAATCTTGATGGTAGAGGGAGCGTGCGATGTTTGATCACATCAAACTTGGAAACACTTCCAACATATATCGTCAGCTCACCTTTAGCTAGTCTTCGTTTATGACGTAGCTTTTATTTCGAGTTACTAACACTTAGCAACCGAACCGGTATCTAATACCCTGGTGCTACTAGGAGTACTAGTAAAGTACACATTAACACAATGTATATCCAATATACTTCTATCGACCTTGCCAGCCTTCTCATCTACCAAGTATCTAGGGTAATTCTGCTCCAGTGGCTGTTCCCCTTATTACAGAAGCACTCAGTCTCGGGTTTGGGTTCAACCTTGGGTTTCTTCACTAGAGCAGCAACTGAATTGTCGTTTCATGAAGTATCCCTTCTTGCCCTTGCCCTTCTTGAAACTAGTGGTCTCACTGACCATCAACGATTGATGCTCCTTCTTGATTTCTATCGCGGTGTCAAACATCGCGAATATCTCAAGGATCATCATATATGTCCCTGATATATTATAGTTCATCACGAAGCTCTAGCAGCTTGGTGGTAATGACTTCGGAGAAGCTATCACTATTTCATCTGGAAGATCAACTCCCACTTGATTCAAGTGATTGTTGTACTCAGACAATCTGAGCACAAGCTCAACGATTGAGCTTTTCTCCCTTAGTTTGCAGGCTAAGAAAATCGTCGGAGGTTTTATACCTCTTGACATGGGCACGAGCCTGAAATCCCAATTTCAGCCCTCGAAACATCTCATATGTTCCGCGATGTTTCGAAAACGTCTTTGGTGCCTCTACTTAAACCATTTAACTGAACTATCACGTAGTTATCAAAACGTGTATGTTCGATGTTCGAAACATCCACAAACGACGTTTGGGGTTTAGCACACTAAGCGGTGCATTAAGGACATAAGCTATCTACTGTCTGCATAATTGCTACTTTCAACTTTCAACTATATTTTCTCTAGGAACATATCTAAAACAGTAGAACTATAGCGTGAGCTATGACATAATTTGCAAAAGGTCTTTTGACTATGTTCAGGATAATTGAGTTCATCTTATGAACTCCCACTCAGATAGACATCCCTCTGGTCATCTAAGTGATCACATGATCCGAGTCAACTAGGCCGTGTCCGATCATCACGTGAGACGGACTAGTCATCATCGGTGAACATCTTCATGTTGATCGTATCTACTATACGACTCATGCTCGACCTTTCGGTCTCCGTGTTCCGAGGCCATGTCTACACATGCTAGGCTCGTCAAGTTAACCCTAAGTGTTTTCGCTGTGTAAAACTGTCTTACACCCGTTGTATGTGAACGTAAGAATCCATCACACCCGATCATCACGTGGTGCTTAGAAGCGACGAACTGTAGCAACGGTGCACAGTTAGGGGAGAACACTTCTTGAAATTTTGTAAGGGATCATCTTATTTACTACCGTCGTCCTAAGTAAACAAGATGCATAATCATAATAAACATCACATGCAATTATATAGTTGTGACATGATATGGCCAATATCATATAGCTCCATTGATCACCATCTTCGGGGCTCCATGATCATCTTGTCACCGGCTTGACACCATGATCTTCATCATCATGATCTCCATCATCGTGTCTTCATGAAGTTGTCACACCAACGACTACTTCTACTTCTATGGCTAACGCATTTAGCAATAAAGTAAAGTAAGTTACATGGCGTTCTTCAATGACACGCAGGTCATACAATAAATAAAGACAACTCCTATGGCTCCTGCCGGTTGTCATACTCATCGACATGCAAGTCGTGATTCCTATTACAAGAACATGATCAATCTCATACATCACATATCATTCATCACATTCTTCTTGGCCATATCACATCACATAGCATACCCTGCAAAAACAAGTTAGACGTCCTCTAATTGTTGTTTGCATGTTTTACGTGGCTGCTATGGGTTTCTAGCAAGAACGTTTCTTACCTACGCAAAACCACAACGTGATATGCCAATTGCTATTTACCCTTCATAAGGACCCTTTTCATCGAATCCGTTCCGACTAAAGTGGGAGAGACTGGCACCCGCTAGCCACCTTATGCACCAAGTGCATGTCAATCGGTGGAACCTGTCTCACGTAAGAGTACGTGTAAGGTCGGTCCGGGCCGCTTCATCCCACAATACCGTCGAAACAAGATTGGACTAGTAACGGTAAGCATATTGAACAACATCAACGCCCACAACTACTTTGTGTTCTACTCGTGCAAAGAATCTACGCAATAGACCTAGCTCATGATGCCACTGTTGGGGAACGTAGCAGAAATTCAAAATTTTCCTACACGTAACACCAAGATCTATCTATGGAGAGACCAGCAACGAGTAGAAAGGGGAGTGCATCTACATACCCTTGTAGATCGCTAAGCGGAAGCGTTCAAGTGAACGGGGTTGATGGAGTCGTACTCGTCGTGATTCAGATCACCGATGATCCTAGTGCCGAACGGACGGCACCTCCGCGTTCAACACACGTACAGCTCGACGATGTCTCCCGCGCCTTGATCCAGCAAGGAGAGAGGGAGAGGTTGAGGAAGACTCCATCCAGCAGCAGCACAACAGCGTGGTGGTGATGGAGGAGCGTGGCAATCCTGCAGGGCTTCGCCAAGCACCTACGGGTGAGGAGGAGGTGTCACGGGAGGGAGGGAGGCGCCAAGGGCTCAGGTGTGGATGCCCTCCCTCCCCTCCACTATATATAGGTGCAGGGGAGAGGGGGGAGGCGCAGCCTTGCCCCTTCCTCCAAGGAAGGGGTGCGGCTAAGAGGGGGGGAGGAGTCCATCCTCCCCAAGGCACCTCGGAGGTGCCTTCCCCCTTTAGGACTCTCCCCTTTTTCCTATATCTTGGCGCATGGGCCTCTAGGGGCTGGTGCCCTTGGCCCATGTAGGCCAAGGCGCACCCCCTACAGCCCATGTGCCCCCCCGGGGCAGGTGGCCCCACCCGGTGGGCCCCCGGGACCCTTCCGGTGGTCCCGGTACAATACCGATGACCCCGAAACTTGTCCCGATGGCCGAAACAGGACTTCCTATATATAAATCTTTACCTTCGGACCATTTCGGAACTCCTCGTGACGTCCGGGATCTCATCCGGGACTCCGAACAACATTCGGTAACCACATACAAGCTTCCTTTATAACCCTAGCGTCATCGAACCTTAAGTGTGTAGACCCTACGGGTTCGGGAGACATGCAGACATGACCGAGACGTTCTCCGGTCAATAACCAACAGCGGGATCTGGATACCCATGTTGGCTCCCACATGTTCCACGATGATCTCATCGGATGAACCACGATGTCAAGGACTCAATCGATCCCGTATACAATTCCCTTTGTCTAGCGGTATTTTACTTGCCCGAGATTCGATCGTCGGTATACCGATACCTTGTTCAATCTCGTTACCGGCAAGTCACTTTACTCGTTCCGTAACACATCATCCCGTGATCAACTCCTTGGTCACATTGCGCATATGATGATGTCCTACCGAGTGGGCCCAGAGATACCTCTCCGTTTACACGGAGTGACAAATCCCAGTCTCGATCCGCATAAAACAATAGATACTTTCGGAGATACCTGTAGTGCACCTTTATAGTCACCCAGTTACGTTGTGACGTTTGATACACCCAAAGCACTCCTACGATATCCAGGAGTTACACGCTCTCATGGTCAAAGGAAGAGATACTTGACATTGGCAAAGCTATAGCAAACGAACTACACGATCTTTGTGCTATGCTTAGGATTGGGTCTTGTCCATCACATCATTCTCCTAATGATGTGATCCCGTTATCAACGACATCCAATGTCCATAGCCAGGAAACCATGACTATCTGTTGATCACAACGAGCTAGTCAACTAGAGGCTCACTAGGGACATATTGTGGTCTATGTATTCACACATGTATTACGATTTCCGGATAATACAGTTATAGCATGAATAAAAGACTATTATCATGAACAAAGAAATATAATAATAACTTATTTATTATTGCCTCTAGGGCATATTTCCAACAGTACTAACGCTTCCACTGTCGGTCTACAAGGGTACGTAGATCACACTCTCCCCTCTCGTTGCTATGCATCACCATGATCTTGCGTGTGCGTAGGAAATTTTTGAAATTACTATGTTTCCCAACAAACTTCTCCTGTCCCCCTGTGTTCGGCTGTCATGGCTCTTCGTCATCATCCTCGCTTTGCGATCCTTTTTCCCTATTCTCGACGTTTAATTTCACGACCTGTTTGAAAACCCAACACTCTCTATTTGTATGATTAGGAGGCTTGTTGGGGGTGCCATGAATCTGGCATGGACGATCAAGTATGCGGTCTAAGCTGGATGGGCCCGAATTGTTCTTTTGGAATGGCTTCTTCCGCTGACCGGACTTAGAGCCACTGAATTCGGCGTTGACCGCCGTATCCTCGGTGTTGTCACCGTTGTTTCGGTGCTTGTATCTATTGCGTCGAGACTTGTCTTTGTTACTTTTAACTTCAGGGGTTCCGGCGTCGCTTGCATTGTTTTTGCTATGAGCCAACCAACTGTCCTCGCCCACACAAAAGCGGGTCATTAGTGCCGTGAAGGCCGCCATGGATTTTGGCTTTTCTTGGCCGAGGTGGTGAGCGAGCCATTCGTCGTGGATGCTATGTTTGAAAGCTGCTAGAGCTTCAGCGTCCGGACAATGAACGATTTGGTTCTTTTTAGTTAGGAACCTTGTCCAGAATTTCTTGGCGGACTCTTTGGGCTGCTGGACTATATGGCTTAAGTCATCGACGTCCGGAGGTCAAACATATGTACCTTGGAAGTTATTGAGGAAAGCCTCTTCCAAGTCCTCCCAACTGCCGATGGAATTTTTAGGCAGACTGGTTAGCCAGTGCCGAGTTGGCCCTTTGAGTTTTAGAGGGAGGTATTTGATGGCGTGAAGGTCATCTCCGCGTGCCATATGGATGTGGAGAATGAAGTCTTAGATCCACACCACGGGGGGCGTCCGGAGGTTGAACATATGTACCTTGGAAGTTATCGAGGAAAGCCTCTTCCAAGTCCTCCCAACCGCCGATGGAATTTTCAGGTAGACTGTTTAGCCAGTGCCAAGCTGGCCCTTTGAGTTTTAGAGGGAGGTATTTGATGGCGTGAAGGTCATCTCCGCGTGCCACATGGATGTGGAGAATGAAGTCTTCGATCCACACCACGGGGTCCGTGGTCCCATCGTATGATTCTATGTTCACGGGCTTGAATCCTTCAGGGAATTCGTGGTCCAGGACCTCATCAATGAAGGAATGAGGGTGTGCGGGACCTCTATATCGGGCCGTATCGTGACGCGGCTCTGATGGAGTCCATTTGTGGTGTTCGGCCTGCACATGACTGGGTTGTCATGTCCAAATAGGTGGCCACTGTCACGTGTCTAGGTGCATCCTCGCGATCCGTAGATTGATCTGGTTGGTCCTGCTTTATTGTTCAGGTTCTGCCGGAGGTCATATGTATGGCCGTGGGCGAATTTACCTTTGCCTTAGTGACGAGGCGGGGCGGGCTGGTGTTCAGCATGACCAGCCGTTTTGTCCCGACCACGCGGTGGTCGGTCAGCCGCATTGTATGATGGTGGTATATATTCCGGCACTTCCTCGTCGAACCGAGGTAGCAATTTATGCTTTGGGTAGCTTTTGGTTGGGCGCTTGAGGCCGTATTCTTCGGCTTCTAGGACATCAGTCCATTTATCATTGAGCAGATCCTGGTCAGCTTGAAGCTGCTGCTGCTTCTTCTTCAGGCTCCTTGCAGTGGCTATTAGCTAGCGCTTGAAGCGCTCCTGCTCAAGAGGTTCCTTGGGCACGATGAAATCCTCAGTGCCAAGGATCACCTCATCTTCGGAGAGGGGAAGGTAACTGTCGTCCTCCGAATCTTTGTGCGTGGCCTGTTTAAAAGGGCTAACCTGCACATCTTCCCGCTCATCTTGTTCGTTTGTTGTGTCGACGGGGTCTTTGTTGTCTTCAGCACCTTCCGGAGTGTCATCTTCTCTAGTGCCGGTGTTGCTATCTTTAGTGCGGCGTGACTTAGAGCGGCGCTGCTGACGCCGGCGCTTGGACTGTATTTCGGAAGGTTTATCCTCAACTGGGTCTTCCTTGTCGTCACCGATGTTTTCCTTTGGTGCATCCACCATGTATACATCATACGAGGAAGTCACCGTCCAACGTCCAGTGAATGGCGGGTTCTGGTCTTCTTCTTTTCCGGCATTGTCGTCCATACTGTCGATGTCCTAGGAGTCGTAATCAAGTTCGTCGGTCAAATCCTCGACCGTGGCTATAAAGTGGGTGGCGCGTGGGAAGATAAATTCTCCATCATCAGCCCCTAGTTCGAGCCGGATATAGTTCGGCTGAGAGTCCTCCGCTAAGGACAAACTTTTGAACGAGTTTAGCACGTCACCCAGAGGCGAGTGCTGGAAGATGTCTGTGGCGCTGAATTCGAAGATCGGTAAATGATCAAGCTCGGCGTTTGCGGGCTCGCGTGGTTCGGAACCTACAGCCGGAGTTGAGTCCGGTGTTCCGGTGGCATAAGCATCGAGTGAGACCAGGTCCATATGTGGCTGCAATGCCATGGAATCTGCGACCTCCGTGGTGGGGTTAATCCTCCCATCTTTGGGTGGCGCGGCCTGCTCCAGCTCTAGGCCAGAGTGGTTACAGGAGCGATCTCCTAAATGCGGCCCGATGACAGATTTAAGTCATAATCATCAAGGTGATCGGGAGCGCTACCACGGTATCGAATCCGGCGAAGATCAAGTCTCCACGGACGTCCGCGACATAGTTCAAGCTCCTGAATCTGACCTGATGGCCAGGGGTGTAGCTTTCGATCTGCTCCAGATGGCCAAACGAGTTGGCCCGTAGTGCGAAGCCGCCGAACACAAAGATCTGTCCGGGGAGGAAAGTTTCTTCGTAGACAGTGCCATTATCGAAGATTGAAGGGGCCATCAAACATTTTAGCGACAGCACATAGGAACTCTTAATGAAAGCACCAATGTCGGTGTCAAAACCGGCGGATCTCGGGTAGGGGGTCCCGAACTATGCGTCTAAGTTTGATGGTAACAAGAGACAAGGGACACGAAGTTTTACCTAGGTTCAGGCCCTCTTGATGGAGGTAATACCCTACGTCCTGCTTGATTGATATAGATGCATATGAGTATTACAAGAGTTGATCTACCACGAGATCGTAATGGCTAAACCCTAGAAGTCTAGCCTGTATGACTAAGGTATTGAGTATCCCCTATCCGGACTAAGTCCTCCGGTTTATATAGATACCAGGGGAGCTAGGGTTACATAGAGTCGGTTACATAATACGAAATCTTCATAGTTGTTCGCAAAGCTTGCCTTCCACGCCAAGGAGAGTCCCATCCGGACACGGGTACCGTCTTCGGTCTTCATATCTTCACAGCCCATCAGTCCGGCCCATAGATAACAGGCCGGACGCCCAAGGACCCCTTAGTCCAGGACTCCCTCAATGGGGACGGAAAGGCTCATGTCGTGCTTGGCAGCCGTCTCGCGCCCTACCTGGTGGCATTGCCTTGTGGTTGGCCAAGCGCCCGATTTGCTAACAAGCACCGGGGGTAAACCAATTAACCATTGCTAACCCAAAATCCTGCAAAATCCTGACCAAGAAATCTCTTTTTTCACGAAACTAAACTCTTGAACTTGCTACACGGCAGTCTTTGAACCTCCTACAGGAACAGAATATATATCATACAACATATATAGTTTGCAAACTTGGTGCTTGTACTCCATAAGAATCTCTTGTTTCTTGGGCACATATCAACAGAAAACACTCAATAGAATTGCCTGTTGTACTATACTTTTTATAGAACAAATTAAACTGAACTTACCTAAATTAGAAATTGTACTGAACTAAAATAAGAAACTTAAACTAAGTGTGTCAGTAAAATTAGAAGTAGAACATGTAGGTCCGAGAAGGCATGGATGTGAACTTTATTTGTGCAATGAAACCAAGACTCAGAGTCTCACTTTTTTATTTTCTCACATTTAGAAATTGATTTGCAAATGACAACATGTGGACTCAGCTCATGAACATATCATCCTTGCTGCTGGTTTATCAATAACACTTTTTTCTGGATGAAGCCATGCAATCCCATCATCAATTGTAAAAAGAAAACTCCTTTCCTTTTCATTTTCCCACGCAATAACACATGCGAAAAAATCAACAAACCACAATGGTAAGACCAAAGCTACATGACAATACCTTTTCTTGAGCTAGCTACTACATGTACTAACTCCACCACTGTAGCGTCCCTGTATCCTCCTTGTGCGGGCAACCACTAGGGATCAAGCGCCGCTACCGCTCGACACACTGAACCACCTGTAGGAATCAAAGTGAACAGAAGGGATTCAAACACATCAATGGGCACATGTACTACATAACAATGTGCATCTGTACTGTCCATAATAACAAACTAGCAAAAATACAATTTATGAAGGAAAACAGTTCTTGAAATTGGGTTGATCTTACATTGTTTAGATTTTTGAACTCATGCAGTAGTTATACTTGAACTTGCACGACACATTTTTGAAAGCATCTGATGTTCAGAATATGCTATATGAAAAGAGGAAGGGGGAACACACTAAGAGACATAGGCAAAAGAGAGAAAATCATGATCTATTAGTGATACGTCCATTTTGCATCATGCTTTTATATCGCTATTTATTGCATTATGGGTTGTTATTACACATTATGTCGCAATACTTATGCCTATTCTCTCTTATTTTACAAGGTTTACATAAAGAGGGAGAATGCCGGCAGCTGGGATTCTGGGCTGGAAAAGGAGCAAATATTAGAGACCTATTCTGCACAGCTCGAAAAGTCCTAAAACTCCACGGAAGACGTTTTCCAAATATGTAAAAAATACTGAGAGCAAGAACTTCACCAGGGGGGCCACACCCTGCCCATGAGGGTGGGGGGCGCGCCCTACCCCCCCGGGTGCACCCCCTACCTCGTGGGTCCCCTGGTGGCCCTCCGGTGACCATCTTCTGCTATATGAAGTCTTTCGATGGGAAAAAAATAAGAAGCCATCTTCTCAGACGAAACTCTGCCGCCACGAGGCGGAACCTTGGCGGAACCAATATAGGGCTCTGGCAGAGCTGTTCTGCCAGGGAAACTTCCCTCCCGGAGGGGGAAATCATCGCCATTGTCATCACCAACGCTCCTCTCATCGGGAGAGGGCAATCTCCATCAACATCTTCATCAGCACCATCTCCTCTCAAAACCCTAGTTCATCTCTTGTATCCAATTCTTGTCTCCAAGTCCGGGATTGGTGCTAGTAGGTTGCTAGTAGTGTTAATTACTCCTTGTAGTTGATGCTAGTTGGTTTAATTGGTGGAAGATCATATGTTCAGATCCTATATGCATATTAATACCCCTCTGATTATGAACATGTTTATGCTTTGTGAGTAGTTACTTTTGTTCCTGAGGACATGGGAGAAGTCTTGCTATTAGTAGTCATGTGAATTTGGTATTCGTTCGATATTTTGATGAGATGTATGTTGTCTCTCCTCTAGTGGTGTTATGTGAACGTCGACTACATGACACTTCACCATTATTTGGGCCTAGGGAAAGGCATTGGGAAGTAATAAGTAGATGATGGGTTGCTAGAGTGACAGAAGCTTAAACCCTAGTTTATGCGTTGCTTCGTAAGGGGCTGATTTGGATCCATATGTTTCATGCTATGGTTAGGTTTACCTTAATACTTTTGTTGTAGTTGCGGATGCTTGCAATAGAGGTTAATCATAAGTGGGATGCTTGTCCAAGTAAGGACAGTACCCAAGCACCGGTCCACCCACATACCAAATTATCAAAGTACCAAACGTGAATCATACGAGCATGATGAAAACTAGCTTGACGATATTCCCATGTGTCCTCGGGAGCGCTTTACATCATATAAGAGTTTGTCCAAGCTTGTCCTTTGCTACAAAAAGGATTGGGCCACCTTGCTGCACTTTATTTACTTTTGTTACTTGTTGCTCGTTACAAATTATCCTATCACAAAACTATCTGTTACCACTTATTTTAGTACTTGCAGAGAATACCTTGCTAGAAACCGCTTATCATTTCCTTCTGCTCCTCTTTGGGTTCGACACTCTTACTTATCGAAAGGACTATGATAGATCCCCTATACTTGATCAATTAGCTAGGATATTTATGATACTAGGCAGTGGCATACATGTCAAACCATTCCCACCAAGAAGTAGTAGCAGGGTTCTTCTATCAATGAGCAGATGCAAAAGAAATGCAACTAGACATTGAAAATTCCAGTAAAAGCATTGAAAAAAAATCATACTATTGGCCATTTGAAATGTAACTTAGAGGATTGAAATACACAAGCATCATGAGAGAACTAAATCAAATAAAGTACCTTTCTCCCTGCACCTACCTACTTTGCATTATATGTTGCACGAACCCTACATTGAACAGCTTGCTACCATTGCTACGAATAGTCTAAAGTACACACCCGTTGCCAGGCAGTAGAAGGATGACCAAGGTGTTAGTCTGAGTTGAATTCCATCACCCTTAACCACACAGTGCATTGGTGGTGGCCGCGCCTGTACTGCACAACAAACCAACCCAAACAGATTGCCAGACGAGGCTGTCAGATGAGGTGAACTATTTTTTTATCTCATTCATTCAATTGGTTAAATATAGGTAGTTGAACTGGCCACACAGCTGCACCATGTCGCCCAGCTCCTTCTTGACGACCTGCTTCTTGTGATCACCGACGAGCACCCTGGGCTTCACCATGAACCTGGTTAAAAGATATATGGGACTGGACCCTGTAGATGAAACAAAAAAGTTAGAACTACTTTCCAAAAAATTCTTAGTAAACAATTTTTATCACAACCAAGACGTTGACTTTTGTGGACTTTAAGTACTAATCCACCCAATGATCCACTCTGCACACAGGCCAAAGATGCTTAATCAAGTCACTAACTGAGACTCCAAACTCAGACAAAACTACTATTGCATACTAATTAATAAAGCAGGTACTAGTCTACAGCAGTTCGGAGCAGCATACAAAAAATAGTATAGTATATACTTTGGAAGCACATAATAGTTCAAGTTAAAATAAACTTCCACATCCATCGAACGTCATATCCTGGAGTAACAGTATATACTTTTGCGATGCAAATAACTAAACTTTGGAAAGCATTCGTACAAAGTAGCAATATATGTAGAGCACTTAGGAAGGCATCACATAGTGCTCATCCACCAACAAATTGTCCAGAACACGAAGTTTTAGCAACACGATAAGTAGTAGTAGTATTATCTAGGTGGCAAAGTAGCAGCGACAAAAAAGTAGGCAACTATTACTAATTTGCTCCACAACAGCTCCAGTTCACATTTGCTACAACTTTCAGTTGCACTAGTAGAAAAAGGGCCATTTGTCCTGGTTCATAAGGCCCATCTGTCCCAGTTGGGGAACCGGAACTAAAGGGTCGTTACTAATGCCCTAGACCTTTAGTCCTAGTTCTTATACTAACCGGGACAAATGGGCCTCCACGTGGCCGCTCCAGCGAGCCCAGGCACGAGGGCCTTTGGTCCCAGTTGGTAGCACCAACCGGGACCAATAAGCTTCCACGCGTCAGCATTTCAAGGGCTGTTTTTTTTGAAAGGAGGTGGTTTAGGGGTTTTGGGGGTTAATTTAGGTTGGTATATATAGGTAGCTAATAGAGACATGTTTCCTCTCTTATCTCCGTGCTACTGCTACTGCTATGCCTAAACATGACTTAGATTGAAGTGAGACAACATGTGGTGCATGTTTGTTTCACCCGCTGATATATAATTACTCTTCATGGTCGCATCATGCATCATCATATATAATAACAAGTCTACTAGTCATCATCATACAACTTCTACTCGTTATTAATAACAAGTCATACGATCATCATCCTCATAGTCATCAAACCAACCCTACTTAATTGTTCTTAGCACACGATCATCAATATTAGGTAGGACCTAAATACCCTCTTTAAGGTAAAATAGCATAAAACAATATAGACCCTGACTCTCCATTATGGAGAATGGAGATCATCCTGTCTCCAATTCTTGCGCTTCGCTTCCTTTTGCTTCCAAGAACCTCCTTACGACTGTCCATACATTTTTTCCATCCTTTGATTTGCATGTCTCCATTCCTTTTAGAAATATGGTATGGATAGTTGAGATTCGTACGATGACCTGGCTGTATGTTCAAAACACTAAGGCTACCTTTCTGATACATCAAATGAGGCACACAATTCTCTGGGATTATCTATTGAAAAACATAGTAATAACTTCATAGTTAGCAATGATGTACTAATTTTAGAAGTATGCAAAAGATGCACGGATGTCGTAATAGTAAAAAATCTTACCAGGGTATCTCCATGGTAGTTACCGTAGTTCAACACATGCACTAGTGGCACGTATTGACCATAATGTTGAGGAGTTTGATTGTAGATATTGTAATTCTCAATGTCAGTACAAAATCCGACCAGATGATTTTTCTCCTTGTAAGTTAATTCGGAGCCATCGGTGTAGTGGGTTTTGTCTACCATCTCCCACACATTCTTTGAAGAATGAAAATAAGTTGTCAATGGAAATAAGCTGTCAACTATTTTGAAATAAACAATATAAATTAGCTAATAACTATGTTTGAGAAACTAAACTCACATAGCGGTAGAATTGGAGGCGTATCAAAAAGGACCCAAATGTCCATATTGTCTTGCTTGATTTCAGGATCACCAAGATCCATGGTGACAAGCATACCCTCATAAAAACCATACATCTTGCAAAGTGCTTCCCATTTTTGCAACCAAAATGGGTTACGCTCTCAGAATTGTACAGCTTTACTTCAAAATCCACATCATGATGAGTCCTTAGGTGAATTTTCTTTGTTTCAAAACTTTCATGGTCTTGAAAACCCATCATCTCCAAGACATAGCGCCTTGCATGGCATGGGATAAGCTACCCGAATTGTAAAAGATGAAAATTACACGTTGAAATAGTTGTAGTCATGCTTAATTACGAAAAAACACTTGTCGTCGTTGCGTACCGTTTCAACATCGAAGGTCTCCTCGAGCTTAATGCTGAAGCGTCGATCATCATCCAGGTGAGGCATGTCGCATAGACCTTGATCGTCGTGGCACCAGCTGCACTCCCCTAGGAGACTTTCGTCGTCTGATGACGACATTTCCTACGTTCATAATTCAAAGATTAAATTTGTACAATTAAATATATGTACTACAAAAACTAAATTAGATCATTATTATTCATCACAGGTTGACTATCGGTCTGTCGAATCTTTTCTTGAAAACTCTCAGCTCACGTGGTTTATATATTCGACTCTCGGTGATGGTCGCTCCTCACTTTGTCCCCGAGTGCATTACACCAAAATGTCTAGCACACGGGACCGAAGGAGAAGCGACCCCCACGACAACAATCGGGATTCTTCGTCCTCTCATATATATATATATATATATATATGGTGGAAATCCCCCTCACTGATTCCTCTCTGACATTTGCGACCGTCGGTGATGGTCATTACTCCTTCTTCCCCTAGTGCATAACAAAGGTCTTGCACCCGGAGAAGAAGGAGAAACGACCCCCACGAGAACAGTCGGGCTTCTTCGTCCTCTCATATATGGTGGAGACTCAACAGACTTAAAGTCAACCCGAAATATCGTTTAATTATCTTTCTAAAAAAGGATTTGGCTAGTCTCACCTCAAGGTCAGAGGGGGTCAGTGACGGGGACGACGACAGGGATGATGGAGGGGGGCTCCTAGATTTCTGTGAAAACAAAAACCCTATAAGCTATCAACTAATCATATGCATACGCCTTACATAGTGCTCTCCAATTTTAGCATTCAAAGTAGGAGTAGTTTTCCAATTTGAGCATTCAATAAGCAAAATCAAATCGCAAAATAAAGTAGTATTAAAATTAGGATGCATTCAATTATAAGCAAAACTACATGATCTCTTGCGTCCGTACATCGTCGAATATTATCACTAATACACCTCGAATACTATCATACATATACCATCACTAGTACAGCTAGAACCGTAGCGCCCGACGGGTATCAGCACGGGAGGTGGACACCCAAAGAGAAGGAACCATCACAGGATCGCTCCAGTGGGATCCCTAAAGAACCTGCCAGGTATTGTCGAACCTTCCCTCCAACGCAACCATGTAGCGATGATGTCTACTACACAACCTTCTTCTTGTAGACGTTGTTGGGCCTCCAAGTGCAGAGGTTTGTAGGACAGTAGCAAATTTCCCTCAAGTGGATGACCTAAGGTTTATCAATCCATAGGAGGCGTAGGGTGAAGATGGTCTCTCTCAAGCAACCCTGCAACGAAATAACAAAGAGTCTCTTGTGTCCCCAACACACCCAATACAATGGTAAATTGTATAGGTGCACTAGTTCGGCGAAGAGATGGTGATACAAGTGGTATATGGATGGTAGATAATAGTTTTTGTAATCTAAAATTATAAAAACAGCAAGGTAACGAATGGTAAAAGTGAGCGTAAACGGTATTGCAATGATAGGAAATAAGGCCTAGGGTTCATACTTTCGCTAGTGTAAGTTCCCTCAACAATACTAACATAATTGGATCACATAACTATCCCTCAACATGCAACAAAGAGTCACTCCAAAGTCACTAATAGCGGAGAACGAACGAAGAGATTATGGTAGGGTACGAAACCACCTCAAAGTTATTCTTTCCAATCAATCCGTTGGGCTATTCCTATAAGTGTCACAAACAGCCCTAGAGTTCGTACTAGAATAACACGCTAAGACAAAAATCAACCAAAACCCTAATGTCACCTAGATACTCCAATGTCACCTCAAGTATCCGTGGGTATGATTATACGATATGCATCACACAATCTCATATTCATCTATTCAACCAACACATAGAACCTCAAAGAGTGCCCCAAAGTTTCTACCAGAGAATCACGACGAAAACGTGTGCCAACCCCTATGCATAGGTTCCCAATGTCACGAAACCCGCAAGTTGATCACAAAAACATACATCAAGTGGGACATGATATCCCATTTTCACCACAGTTACACACGGCAAGACATACATCAAGTTTTCTCAACTCTTTAAAGACTCAATCCGATAAAATTACTTCAAAGGGGAAACTCAATTCATTACAAGAGATAAGAGGGGGGAAGAAACATCATAGGATCCAAATATAATAGCAAAGCTCGCGATACATCAAGAGCGTATCATCTCAAGAACACGAGAGAGAGATCAAACATATAGCTACTGGTACATACCCTCATCCCCGAGGGAGAACTACTCCCTCCTCGTCATGGAGAGCACCGGGATGATGAAGATGGACACCGGGGAAGGATTGCCCCCTCCGGCAGGGTGCCAGAACGGGTCTAGATTTGTTTTCGGTGGCTATAGAGGCTTCTGGCGGCGGAACTCCCGATCTGTTCTCCCTTTTGGAAGTTTTAGGGTACGTGGAGTTATATAGGTGGAAGAAGTACGTCAGGGAAGCTACGGGGGCCCCACGAGGCAGGGGGGCGTGCCCTAGCGGGGGGGGGGGGGGCACCCCCACCCTCGTGAGCACCTCCCGTATCTCCCGACGTGGAGTCCAAGTCTATCCGGTGGCTTTCGTTCCAAAAATAACTTCTCTAGTTGATTTCATTCCGTTTCGACTCCATTTGATATTCCTTTTCTTCGAAACACTGAAATAGGCATAAAATAGCAAATCTGGGCTGGGCCTCCGGTTAATAGGTTAGTCCCAAAAAATAATATAAAAGTGGAAAATAAAGCCCAATATTGCCCAAAATAGTAGATAATATAGCATGGAGCAATCAAAAATTATAGATACATTGGAGACGTATCAAGCGACAGACGTGCTCGTCCTCCTCGCTGACACGGTGACGTACCACCTCCGCGGTGTCCGGAAGCCTTGGCACCGTCACTGGCCCACGCGACCGCCACCAAACAAGGATCGGGTCAACGACGGGCTGGCTCCTCACCAACCTACACCCCCCGGAAGGTAGCACATCCCAAAACCATTCGGGCGGAGCCCAGTCCCGGACATGGCCCCCTCCGATCAAGCCGGCCTCCTCCGCCAAGTCGACGATGAGGATGCGGGATAGGCATCGTCGATGTCGATGCGGGAATAATTGCTTTAACTAAAAAATAAACTAGTTCTATTAATTTTCTTGCTAAAAATAAACTACTTCTATAGTAAAATAAACTAGTTTTATTAAATCAAGTAGTTCAACTACTAAGCACTTACTATAAATAGAATAAAGTAGTACTTACTAAAAATAAACTACTTCTACATATAATAAAATAAAGTAGTTTTATTAAATCAACTAGTTCAAGCACTAATTAATTAAGCACTTTCTAAGTAGTACTTACTAAAAGTTATCGAGGAGGGGGGTATATCGACAACGACATACCCGATAAAAAAATAAGAAGAGGAAGAAGAAGAAAAAAAAGAGGAGAAGAAGAAA
>NC_057806.1:17675098-17676005 GCF_018294505.1 Triticum aestivum | reverse complement strand
GTCGGGGCAGGGGTGGCGCGGGGCGGCGACGGCGTCGGTCCGGGGCGGGACGGCGTCGGGGCGGCGTGGGACGGCGTCGGGGCAGCATGTCGGAGGCAGGGGCGACGACGGCAACGACGAGACAGGGGGGCAGCCTGGCGGCGTCGCAGTGGGGGAATGAGGAACTGAACGAAAAATTTACAAGTCCTGCTTATATAGACGAGGCATTGGTCCCGGTTTATGGCACAAACCGGGACCAATGCCCCCTTTAGTCCCGGTTGGTGCCACCAGCCGGGACCAAAGGTCATTTTTCGGCAGCCCAAAAGGCAGGAAGCGGCTGCCTTTGGTCCCGGTTCGTGGCACCAACCATTACCAAAGGGGGGCATTCGTACCGGTGGGTGCCACGAACCGGTTCCAATTCCCCCCTTTAGTCCCGGTTGGTGGCACCAACCGGGACCAAAGGTCTCGTTCTGCCCCTGCCCAAATGTTTAGTCCCACCTCGCTGGCTGAGAGGGGCGTGCAGTGGTTTATAAGACCCACTGACGCACCCCTCTCGAGCTCCTCTCCATTGCATGCTTTCGGGCTTGATTGTCACTAGTATGCCTGATGGGCCTACTGGGCCTTCTGCGGGCCTGAATCCTAGCCCATGGGGTTTCTAGTCGTATTCAGGCCGTGGAGGCCCTGTAGGTGGCATATTTTTTATTTTTCCCTATTTTTTGTTTTGTTTCTACTTACAACAAAAAACTTATATTATTTTATTTTGCTATTAAAGTTTCTAACAAAAAAAGTTCTTTATGAAAATTCTTTTTGCTTTTAATGATTTTGAACAGAAAACACTTTGATAATTTTAGTTGCATCAATTTTATATGTAATTTGAGTTTAATGATACTAGAGGTTGCTTATAATGTTTTAAACAGAAAATACTTTG
>NC_057806.1:17667367-17674721 GCF_018294505.1 Triticum aestivum | reverse complement strand
ACTTTGATAATTTTAGTTTCATAAATTTTATTTATGTTATTAAAGTTTATTTTAATTTATTTTATCTTGTTTCTACTTATATATTTTATTAAAATTTATATTATTTTGTTTCTAATTACTTATTTAATTTATTTTATGATAATTCTTTTTGCTATTAAAGTTTGTAACAAAAAATTCTTTATGAAAATTCTATATAATTTTAGTTGCATAAATTCTATATAATTTTAGTTTCAATAATACTAGAGGTTTATAAAATGCAACATTCAAAGCATTTCAACAAAACATTCAAAGCATTTCAACAAAACGGACAATCTGTTTCGAGGTATCAGGGTTTCATATGGAAACTCATCTGTTACAACATGCATTTCAAATGAACTAGGAAAAGGTTGAAAGTTGGTATGGTATCATCATAATAGTTGTGGACAGAAAGTCTTCACTTTTTCTATGCTTGTGTGCTTTGCTTATTGCGCCGTAACCATGGATAATCTTCATCGTTTATCAGGATGCTTGGATCAGCCTTGACTTTGAAGGGAGGAATTTCATGAAAATTTTCATAATCTTCGGACATGGCGCTTTGGCTCATCGTATGATGTATTCGCTTTCTTATCTTTTCTTTTTTTCGGTTTGGTAGACATGTCCTTCACATAGATAACCTGTGCCACATCATTGGCCAGGAGGAACGGTTCGTCAGTGTACCCAAGATTGTTCAAATCCATTGTTGTCATTCCGTACTGTGGGTCTACCTGTACCCCACCTCCTGACAGATTTACCCATTTGCACTTAAACAAAGGGACCTTAAAATCATGTCCGTAGTCAAGTTCCCATATGTCCACTATGTAACGATAATATATGTCCTTTCCCTCTCAGTTGCTACATCAAAGCGGACACTGCTGTTTTGGTTGGTGCTCTTTTGATCTTGGACGATCGTGTAAAATGTATTCCCATTTATCTCTTATCCTTTGTAAGTCAATACAGTTGAAGATGGTCCCCTGGGCAACGAGTACAGCTCATCAGAAACAGTGTTGTCACCTCTGAGTCGTGTTTCCAACTAACTGCTGAAAGTCATGATGTGTTCACATGTAATCCAGTCATCACACTGCTTTGGGTGTTTGGAGCGCAGACTGCTCTTGTGTTCATCGATATACGAGGTCACCAAGGTAGAGTTCTGTAGAACTGTGTAGTGTGCTTGAGACCAAGAATGCCCATCCCTGCATATTATTGAGTCCGCTCCTAGCATGCCTTTTCCAGTCAATCTCTCATCAACCGCGATTTAGGGAGACCTATCTTCTTAAGGCCAGGAATGAAGTCAACACAAAACCCAATGACATCCTCTGTTTGATGGCCCATGGAGATGCTTCCTTCTGACCTAGCACGATTATAGACATATTTCTTTAGGACTCCCATGAACCTCTCAAAGGGGAACATATTGTGTAGAAATACGGGGCCCAGAATGACAATCTCGTCGACTAGATGAACTAGGACGTGTGTCATGATATTGAAGAAGGATGGTGGGAACACCAGCTCGAAACTGACAAGACATTACGCCACATCACTCCTTAGCCTTGGTATGATATCTGGATCGATCACCTTCTGAGAGATTGCATTGAGGAATGCACATAGCTTCACAATGGCTAATCGGACGTTTTCCGGTAAAAGCCCCCTCAATGCAACCGGAAGCAGTTGCATCATAATCACGTGGCAGTCATGAGACTTTAGGTTCTGAAACTTTTTCTCTGGAATATTTATTATTCCCTTTATATTCGACGAGAAGCCAGTCGGGACCTTCATACTGAGCAGGCATTCAAAAAAGATTTCCTTCTCTTCTTTGGTAAGAGCGTAGCTGGCAGGACCTTCATACTGCTTTGGAGGCATGCCATCTTTTTCGTGCAAATGTTGCAGGTCCTCCCGTGCCTCAGGTGTATCTTTTGTCTTCCCATACACGCCCAAGAAGCCTAACAGGTTCACGCAAAGGTTCTTCGTCACGTGCATCACGTTGATTGAAGAGCGTACCTCTAGCTCTTTCCAGTAGGGTAGGTCCCAAAATATAGATTTCTTCTTCCCCATGGGTGCGCATCCCTCAGTGTCATTCGAAACAGCTAGTCTGCCGGGACGCTTTCCAAATATTACGTGTAAATCAGAGACCATATCAAGTAAGTGATCACCGATACGCATGGCGGGCTTCTTCCGGTGATCTGCCTCGCCTTTGAAATGCTTGCCTTTCTTTTGACATTGATGGTTGGCCGGGAGAAATCGACGATGGCCCAGATACACATTCTTCCTGCATCTGTCCAGGTATATACTTTCGGTGTCAGCTAAACAGTGCGTGCATGCGTGTCATCCCTTGTTTGTCTGTCCTGAAGGGTTACTGACAGCGGGCCAACCGTTGATGGTTACAAACAGCAACGCATGCAGGTTAATTCCACCTGTTTGTGCTCATCCCACGCACGTACACCGTTTCCATTCCACAGCTGTAAAAGTTCTTCAACTAATGGCCTTAGGTACACATCAATGTCGTTGCCGGGTTGCTTAGGGCCTTGGATAAGAATTGGCATCATAATGAACTTTTGCTTCATGCACATCCAAGGAGGAAGGTTATACATACATAGAGTCACGGGCCAGGTGATGTGATTGCTGCTCTGCTCCCCGAAAGGATTAATGTCATCCGCACTTAAACCAAACCATACGTTCCTTGGGTCACCTGCAAATTGAGCCCAGTACTTTCTCTTGATTTTTCTCCATTGCGACCCGTCAGCGGGTGCTCTCAACTTCCCGTCTTTCTTACGGTCCTCACTGTGCCATCGCATCAACTTGGCATGCTCTTCGTTTCTGAACAGTCGTTTCAACCGTGGTATTATAGGAGCATACCACATCACCTTCGCAGGAACCCTCTTCCTGCGGGGCTCGCCCTCAAAATCACCAGGGTCATCTCGTCTGATCTTATACCGCAATGCACCGCATATCAGGCATGCATTCAAATCCTTGTACGCACCGCGGTAGAGGATGCCGTCATTAGGGCATGCATGTATCTTCTCCACCTCCAATCCTAGAGGGCATATGACCTTCTTTGCTGCGTACGTACTGTCGGGCAATTCGTTATCCTTTGGAAGCTTCTTCTTCAATATTTTCAGTAGCTTCTCAAATCCTTTGTCAGGCACAGCATTCTCTGCCTTCCACTGTAGCAATTCCAGTACGGTAGCGAGCTTTGTGTTGCCATCTTCGCAATTGGGGTACAACCCTTTTCTGTGATCCTCTAACATGCGATCAAACTTCAGCTTCTCCTTTTCACTTTCGCACTTTTCAATGACCCGGCGGAGATCATCATCGGGCACATCGTCTGGTTCCTCTTGATCTTCAGCTTCCCCTGTTGCAGCATCACTATATTCAGGGGGCACATAGTTGTCATCATCCTCTTCTTCTTCGTTGTCTTCCATCATAACCCCTATTTCTTCGTGCTTCGTCCAAACATTATAGTGTGGCATGAAACCCTTATAAAGAAGGTGGGTGTGAAGGATTTTCTTGTTAGAGTAAGACCTCGTATTCCCACAATCAGGGCATGGACAACACATAAATCCATTCTGCTTGTTTGCCTCAGCCACTTCGAGAAATTTACGCACGCCCTTAATGTACTCGGAGGTGTGTCTGTCACCGTACATCCATTGCCGGTTCATCCGCGTGCATTATATATAATTATGTGTGTCAAAAGTAATAAAATTAGACAAGTATCTATCTAAAGTAAGATTTTTTTCTTTCAGAAAGAAGATAAGAACAAGAGGCTCACCGCAGTGGTGCCGGCGACGAGATCGGCGCGGGCGATTGACGGCGGTGAAGACGAGGACGGGACGTGACAGGCCGCTAAACCTAGACAAATCTCGGAAAAAATGGAGCTCCGAGGTCGAGCTTCGAGGGGAGAAAAGCTTAACTAATGTGGCTCGGGCATTTCATCGAACACCTCACATGCATAAGAGGTGAGCTAGAGCACCCAAATGCCCTTCCTCGCCGACCAGCAAAAAACAGAGCACTGTGGAATGCTCTGCTCGCCGGCGGTGGGGTATATATAGGAAACTCATTGGTCCCGGTTCGTGGCTGGTACCGGGACTAAAGCCCAGCCTTCTGTCCCGGTTCGAGCCAAGAACCGGGACCTATGTTTGTGGGCCAGGAGCGAGGCCCATTGGTCCCAGTTCGTGCCAAAAACCGGGACAAATGGACCAAAACGAACCGGGACCAATGCCCACGAGGCCCCGGCCGGCCCCTGGGCCTACGAACCGGGACGAATGCATTCATTGGTCCCGGTTCATGGCAGAACCGGGACTAATGGGCTGGCCAGGCCCGAACGAAAGCCCATTTTTCTACTAGTGTTGGAAAAGGAAGACAAAACTGATTGAAAATCCCCCAGTTGGGGTAGTGAACCTTTTTACTGAACAACTACAATTCTACCATATAGTAAACTGTTGTATAATTAAAAAACAGTCTGAGTTTTTGCTCAAACACCGTACTGTTTTATATGTTTTCCAAGAACTTGAGATAGCTCACGTACTGAACTGAGAACACCTAGTTTGTGTTTCAGGAGATAAAATAGACATCATCTGCTTTTTTGTGATAATATTAGGGTGGACTTGGGAGGGGCGGCAGTGTGGATGGCCAATTAACCTCTCTTTTCTCTTGCTCCTGAATGCATGCAGCTGGGATCCCGGGGCGACAGAGGTGGTCGTCGCGCGGCGGGGAGGAGCAGGAAGGGGCGGAGGTGGTTGTTGCCGACGCTGCGCCTTCCCACCGGTGGCCGCCCCTGCAGAGGCAGATGCATGGCGTGTCGCCGGGGGTGGGAGGCAGGGGCTTGGTGCGTCGCCAGAGGTGGGAGGGGGGGGGGTGGTGCGTCGCCGGAGGTTAGATGAAATTCAAACTAGATTAGATGAAATTCTACACACACAAAATGCACGGTGGGAACTAGATTAGATGATTTTTTTTCACATTTGAACCAGTGAGTTTTTGCACAGTGTACTTATATAGTTTCATCTTTATAGCAAGCTATAGTAGAAATGAAAATATGTTGGAGGGAGCATGCCAGCAGTAGGATCACCGTCGACCATCTTGTACTGTCCCCGTTGCTTATCCCTTCCAGCTAAACTAAATTGCGTTGAATGGCCGATGTGTACGGTTTAACAGTGAACCATGAAGCTGCAGGCGCTGCATTGCGCATGACAGAAGGACGGACGGAGGCATGACTAGAGGATGCAGGGGAGGACACTGGCGGACGGGAGGAAGGTAACCGGCCACCTTACAGCACACGCAACCGCCCCAGCACCGATGGCAAAAACGATAAATTTGACCTCTAGACAAAAAGAATTCGCAAATTGAACTATCTTTGAAATTTTTTCGCTCCACTGACCCTTTTATGTAGCGTCCGATAGTTAGGCGTCACAATGCACTGTGTAGCGCCTAGCTGACAGGCGTTGCACTTCTGACCAGCGTGACACCTTGGAACCAAGCCAGGCCCCATTCCTAATTATGCAGCGCCTCACACAAAGACGCTACACTGCAATGTGCAACACCTAACTCAAAGGCGTTACACTATAATGTGCAACGCCGAATTCAAAGGTGCTACATATAGACTTAGTAACACAGTGGGTAGTAAGTTTTGAATACACTTAACAGTGCAACGCCTACGATGAAGGCGATGCACTATGAGGTTGATTAGCGCTGCTGCACGAGCGTAGTAGCTCAGATGCACGGAGGGAACAAGGATTGGAAGGCAAGTTGGTACGGGACGTGGCCGAGGATAGAGCTGGTCCATTAAGAGCCGACTCCATAGGTCTGTTGGTTTTTTTAATTTAGTCTGTTGGCCATGTTTAGAGTTGGCCTAACGATACAAGCACGCATCACATGGCCATGTTTATTAGAGTCTGTTGGTTGCTTACGCTAACAATCTTTGCTAGTAGCACCTCGTATAAAAAGAAAAGATTTTCTCCACTCCCGGTAGCAGGGTCTCCTGCTCAGGCCGGACGGATTCGATGGTTCATCGGTCTCGCATGATCGCCAGGAGTCGTTGACTGGTCCGCCCTGCCGGCGCGGGCAGCTGTGTGGTCACGCACACCCTATTTCATTCTCGCGTTCGAGTACATATGTACAGCGTGAACATGCCTAGATCATAGTGTAGCGTCTTCGTCATAGGCGCTGCACTGTTTAAGTGTAGCTCCGGTCTCTCGGGCGCTGCACTATAAAAAACTTCCTATCCACTGTATTACTAAATCCATATATAGCACCTTTGAGTTAGGCATTGCACGTTGCAGTGTAGCGCATTTGTGTTAGACGTTGCATAATCAGGGATGGGCCCGGCCTGGATCCAGGGTGCCATGTTGGCCAGAAGTGTAGCGCCTGTTAGCCAGGCGCTGCACAGTGCAGTGCGGCGCCTGGTTGTCGGGCGCTACACAAAAGGATCAGTGGTGTAATTTTTTTCAAAGATAGTTGAATTTGTGATTTTTTCATTCACAGATCAAATTTATTGTTTTTGCCAGCACCAACACAAATAACTAACTGGGAACAACAACCAGACACGTGGTGGATTAATAGCTGGGCACGGGTGGAACACTCAGCCTATTGCTTGCTTCTTTTTGTAGGCATTAGAACAAGTACGTATGGGGCAAAATAAAAGGAGCGCCACTCTGTAACAAATCGAAGCTAGATTCAATAAATTGGGTCATGGAACAAACATCCCACACTCGACCTATCCCATGGCTTCACCCATCATTTTTGCCATCGCTCCTCTTTGTTGGCTGTTGTTTATCTAGTTCATACGTACCGTACAAGGACTGCATAAGCAGGCACACGTGGTAGGAAGCGCCGCATCAACAAATCCGGTGGGCTGCTGGCAGAAGACCTGCTCCTCGAGGTGACCATGGAGGAAGGCGCTGGAGACGTCCATCTGGTGCACCGGCCAAGAATGGGAGACCACAAGGTGGAGAACCGTGCGTATCGTGCCGGGCTTGACGACCAGAATGAAGGTGTCGGTGAAGTCGATGCTAGCACGCTGTCGGAAGCCACGAACGACCCAACGCGCTTTATAGCGATCAAGGGCACCATCAGGACGGAGTTTGTGTTTAAAGACCCACTTCCCGATAATCACGTCGGCATGCCAGGGACGGGGAACAAGCTGCCACGTCCGGCTACGCAACAGGGCGTCAAACTCCTCTTGCATCATAGCCATCCAGAGCGGGTCACGAAGAGCGCCTCGAACGGAGGACGGCAACGGCGATGGCTCGGAGGTGGACGCCGCATGGACGTAGTCATCCGGAGCGTAGCGCGAGCTCGGACAAAAAATGCATGTGCGGTCGTGGGTGACCGGACCGGCCACAGGCGCCCG
>NC_057806.1:17661192-17666938 GCF_018294505.1 Triticum aestivum | reverse complement strand
GGGCGAGGGGGCCACGGGCGCATATGTCAGGGGCGCCAGCACCATGGCGGTAGGAGCAGCCGCATGTGGGGGCGCGCCTCAAAGCCAGGGGCGGGCCAAGAGAGGCGCGTGAGCGCCCTGGGAGAGGCGTCGAGGAGCCCGCGTCACTGGTGGCGGGAGGAAAAGCCGGGGGTACCTGCTGAAACGGAAACACATGCTCATCAAAGTAAATGTGCCGGGAAATGAACACACGATGGAGACGGGATCGTAGCACTGATATCCCTTGGAGTTGGAGGGGTAGCCGATGAAGATGCAAGCGACAGAACGAGGTGCGAGTTTGTAAGGAGCGGAGTCGGCAGTGCTAGAATAGGAAAGGCACCCGAAAATACGCAACTGATACGTCTCCAACGTATCTATAATTTTTGATTGTTCAATGCTATTATATATTCTGTTTTGGATGTTTAATGGGCTTATTTATACACTTTTATATTATTTTTGGGACTAAACCTATTAACCGGAGGCCCAACCCAAATTGTTGTTTTTTGTCTATTTTAGTGTTTTGCAGGAAAATAATATCAAACGGAGTCCAAACGGAATGAAACTTTCGGAAGCGTGATTTTTGGAACAAACGTGATCCAGAGGACTTTGAGTGGACGTCAAGCAACCAACGAGGCAGCCACGAGGCAGGGGGTGCACCTACCCCCCTGGGCGCGCCCTCCATCCTCGTGGGCCCCCACTAGTAGAAAAGGGGGCAACGGTCCAGGCCGGGTCAGCCCATTAGTCCCGGTTCAGTCCAGAACCGAGACCAATGGACCCGGTTCGTGAGCCCAGGGGGCTGGCCAGGCCACGTGGGCCATTGGTCCCGGTTCATCTGGACCTTTTGGTCCCGGTTGGTGGGACGAACCGGGACCAATGGGCCTCGCTCCTGGCCCACCACCATTGGTCCCGGTTGGTGGCTTGAACCAGGACCAAAGACTCCCCTTTAGTCCCGGTTCATGCCACCAACCGGGACCAATGAGGTGCCTATATATACCCCCTCACGTAAGAGCAGAGCACACTGCTCTGTTTTTTTCTGGCCGAGGGGGATAGGGCTTGGTGGTGCTCTAGCTCACCTCCTATGCACACAAGGTGTTTGATGGAATGCCCGAGCCACACTACTTAAGCTTTCTCCTCTCCAAGCTCGACATCAAGCTCCATTTTCCTTAATATTTGTCTAGGTTTAGCGGTCCGTCATGCCCCGTCCCCGTCTTCACCACCGTCGATCACCCGCGCCGAGCTCATCGCCGGCACCACCGTGGTGAGCCTCTTATTCTTATCTTCTTTCTGAAAGGAAAAATATTCTTACTTGTATGTTTACATAGATACTTGTATTATTTTCTTACTTTTATTATTGCATCTTATATAGTGCGATGGTTTTGGTATCTGCCCCCGTCGGCCCTCGTCCTGTCTATGATTCAGATGTGGTATATATATTATCTTTATAACTATTGGTTCATTTATTGTTTATGAAAATTATGCCGACCAACGTGACATAGATTTTATTTATGTAGGATGTATGTGAATCGGAAATGCCAACCGACCCTATTGTCGAGAGGTTAAATTTAGTTGAAGAAGAAAACAATTTGTTGAAGGGAAAAATAAAAAAAATTGAGGAGGAGAAGATGATATTGGAGTTGCATGTTGCGGATGTCGTCGATGATCACAAGATCAAGATGGATGCAATGCACTTGAAGATTAGAAAGATTAGAAAATATGCCATTCATACCGAGTCTTGGTATCATTATGCCGTTGGATCAATTGTTACCTTGGTTGCGATTATGATCGCATTTGTTTTCGCATTGAAATGTTTTACATAGTTTCAATGTATGGTTTAATTAATTAGATGCTCTGGAGAGCTATATGTTGTTAGATGAGAACTATGTATGTACTTTGGTTTTAATGTGATGATGAACTTCTATTAATTTGGACACTTAATTATATATAATGCGCGCAGATGAACCAGCAATGGATGTACGGTGACAGACACACCTCCGAGTACATTAAGGGCGTGCATGAGTTTCTCGATGCGGCTGAGGCAAACAAGCAGAATGGTTTTATGTGTTGTCCATGCACTGAATGTGGGAATACGAGGTCTTACTCTAACCGGAAAATCCTTCACTCCCACTTGCTTTACAAGGGTTTCATGCCACACTATAATGTTTGGACGAGGCACAGAGAAATAGGGGCTATGATGGAAGACGGCGAATAAGAAGAGTATGATGACAACTATGTTCCCCCTGAATATGGTGATGCTGCAACGGGGGGAGCTGGTGAAGATCAAGAGGAACCAGACGATGTGCCCAATGATGCTGCAACGGGTGTAGCTGCTGAAGATCAAGAGGAACCAGACGATGTGCCCGATGATGATGATCTCCGCCAGGTCATTGTCGATGCAAGGACGCAATGCGAAAGTCAAAAGGAGAAGCTGAAGTTTGATCGCATGTTAGAGGATCACAAAAAAGGGTTGTACCCCAATTGCGAAGATGGCAACACAAAGCTCGGTACCAAACTGGAATTGCTGCAGTGGAAGGTAGAGAATGCTGTGGCTGACAAAGGATTTGAGAAGCTACTGAAAATATTGAAGAAGAAGCTTCCAAAGGATAACGAATTGCCCAACAGTACATACATAGCAAAGAAGGTCGTACGCCCTCTAGGATTGGAGGTGGAGAAGATACATGCATGCCCTAATGACTGCATCCTCTATCGCGGTGCATACAAGGATCTGAACGCATGCCCGGTATGCGGTGCATTGCAGTATAAGATCAGACTAGATGACCCTGGTGATGTTGATGGCGAGCCCCCCAGGAAGAGGGTTCCTGCAAAGGTGATGTGGTATGCTCCTATAATACCACGGTTGAAACGTCTGTTCAGAAACGAAGAGCATGCCAAGTTGATGCGATGGCACAGTGATGATCGGAAGAAAGACAGGAAGTTGAGAGCGAATGAGTTTGCAAAGGACCCAAGGAATGTATGGTTTGCTTTAAGCGCGGATGGCATTAATCCTTTCGGGGAGTAGAGCAACAATCACAACACCTGGCCCGTGACTCTATGTATTTATAACCTTCCTCCTTGGATGTGCATGAAGCGGAAGTTCATTATGATGCCAGTTCTCATCCAAGGCCCTAAGCAACCCGGCAACGACATTGATGTGTACCTAAGGCCATTAGTTGAAGAACTTTTACATCTGTGGAATGGAAACGGTGTACGTACGTGGGATGAGCACAGATAGGAGGAATTTAACCTAAAGGCGTTGCTGTTCGTGACCATCAACGATTGGCCCGCTCTCAGTAACCTTTCAGGACAGACAACCAAAGGATACCACACATGCACGCACTGTTTAGATGACACTGAAAGTATATACCTGGACAAATGCAGGAAGAATGTGTACCTGGGCCATCGTCGATTTCTTCCAACCAACCATCAATGTCGAAAGAAAGGCAAGCATTTCAAAAGCGAGGCAGATCAACGGAAGAAGCCCGCCATGCGTACCGGTGATCACGTACTTGCTATGGTCAATGATTTACACGTAATCTTTGGAAAGGGTCCCGGCGGACTAGCTGTTCCGAATGACGCTGAGGGACACACACCCATGTGGAAGAAGAAATCTATATTTTGGGACCTACCCTACTGGAAAGACCTAGAGGTCCGCTCTTCAATCGACGTGATGCACGTGACGAAGAACCTTTGCATGAACCTGCTAGGCTTTTTGGGCGTGTATGGGAAGACAAAAGATACACCTGAGGCACGGGAGGACCTGCAATGTTTGCACGAAAAAGACGTCATACCTCCGAAGCAGTATAAAGGTCCTGCCAGCTACGCTCTTACGAAAGAAGAGAAAGAAATCTTCTTTGAATGCCCGCTCAGTATGAAGGTCACGA
This sequence comes from Triticum aestivum, assembly GCF_018294505.1. Lineage (NCBI taxonomy): Eukaryota > Viridiplantae > Streptophyta > Magnoliopsida > Poales > Poaceae > Triticum > Triticum aestivum. Next base: position 17,663,042 of record NC_057806.1, on the reverse strand, counting down.
CTGGCTTCTCGTCGAATATAAAGGGAATAATAAATATGCCAGAGAAAAAGTTTCAGAACCTAAAGTCTCATGACTGCCACGTGATTATGACGCAATTGCTTCCGGTTGCATTGAGGGGGCTTCTACCGGAAAACGTCCGATTAGCCATTGTGAAGCTATGTGCATTCCTCAATGCAATCTCTCAGAATGTGATTGATCCAGAAATCGTACCAAGGCTAAGGAGTGATGTGGCGCAATGTCTTGTCAGTTTCGAGCTGGTGTTCCCACCATCCTTCTTCAATATCATGACGCACGTCCTAGTTCATCTAGTCGACGAGATTGTCATCCTGGGGCCCGTATTTCTACAGAATATGTTCCCCTTTGAGAGGTTCATGGGAGTCCTAAAGAAATATATCCGTAACCGCGCTAGGCCAGAAGGAAGCATCTCCATGGGCCATCAAACAAAGGATGTTATCGCGTTTTGTGTTGACTTCATTCCTGGCCTTAAGAAGATAGGTCTCCTAAATCGCGGTATGAGGGGAGACTGACTGGAAAAGGCACTCTTGGAAGTGACTCAATAATATGTAGGGACGGATATTCTTGGTCTCAAGCACACTACACAGTTCTACAAAACTCTACCTTGGTGACCCCGTATGTCGATGAACACAAGAACAGTCTGCGCTCCAAACACCCGGAGCAGTGCGACGACTGGATTACATGTGAACACATCAGGACTTTCAGCAGTTGGCTGGAAACACGTCTCAGAGGTGACAACACTGTTTGTGATGAGCTGTACTTGTTGTCCAGGGGACCATCTTTGACTGTATTGACTTACAAATGATACGAGATAAATGAGAATACATTTTACACGATCGCCCAAGATCAAAAGAGCACCAACCAAAACAGCGGTGTCTGCTTTGATGCTACAACCGAGAGCGGAAAGGACACATATTATGGTTACATAGTGGATATATGGGAACTTGACTACGGACATGATTTTAAGTTCCCTTTGTTTAAGTGCAAATGGGTCAATCTGTCAGGCATCGGGGTACAGGTAGACCCACAGTACGAAATAACAATAGTGGATCTAAAAAATCTTGGGTACATTGACGAACCATTCGTCCTAGCCAATGATGTGGCACAGGTTATCTATGTGAATGACATGTCTACCAAACCGAGAAAAAGAAAAGATAAGGAAGCGAATACATCATACGATGAGCCAAAGCGCCACATAGTTCTTTCAGGAAAAAGGGATATCCTGGGAGTGGAGGGCAAGACAGACATGTCTGAAGATTATGAAAAGTTTCATGAAATTCCTCCCTTCAATGTCAAGGCTGACCCAAGCATCCTGATAAACGATGAAGATTATCCTTGGTTACGGCACAATAAGCAAATGACACAAGCAAAGAAAAAGTGAAGACTTTCTCCCGCAACTATTATGATGATACCATGCCAACTTTGTGACACACGAGTATGCTATGCCAACTTTTTCAGAGTTCATTTGAAAACTATGAATTTAGGTCGAATTTTCTCTATAGGTGCATCTATGTTAATTTTTTTAGTAAAGTTAATCACAAACTTGTGATTCACACAAATTTCAAAGAATTCAAATTTGAAAACTAATGGCACTAACAGAAAGTTTATAATTTTTCTAAAACTAATGGCACTAATAGAAAGTTTATAATTTTGCTGACCTAAAAGCAATAAGAATTAAAAAATAAAGCAAAAAACAAAAGAAAATAAATAATACAGGAAACAAAACAAAAAAACTGAAAAAAATAAAAATAGCAACAATAAGTATTTTGTTGTAAGTAGAAACAAAATAAAATAAATAAAGCAACAAAGAAAACAAAAAAACTAAAAAGTGTTTT
>NC_057806.1:17660151-17660814 GCF_018294505.1 Triticum aestivum | reverse complement strand
AGCAAGAAAAAGAATGACTCAAAAATCAATTTTTATAGTAAAGTTATTCATAAACTAGTGATTCCCACAAATTTTAAAAAATTCAAGTTTAAACTATTCAAATTTGAAAACTAATGGCACTAACAGAAAGTTTATAATTTTTGTGACCTAAAAGAAAAAAAAATCACTAAAAAACTATATGTATTCAGTTCTAAGTAGAAATGAAAAAACAAATAGTAAAAAAATGCCACCTACTGGGCCACCACGGCCTGAATACGACTAGAAGCCCATCCATGAGCCAGGATTCAGGCCCACAGGCATAGCGGTGTGAGATTAGGCCCAAAGGCCTGCAGTTTTGAGAAGTTCGATGGAGAGGGCGGGGCAGCGCTTATAAACAGGTGCGGCCGCTCCTCAGCTAGCGAGGTGGGACTAAACATCCCACCGCACCGCGGCTTTGGCAGGCGCATGCCTTTGGTCCCGGTTGATGGCACCAACCGGGATTAAAGGGGGCATTGGTCACGGTTCGTGGCACAAACCGTGACCAATGCCCCCCTTTAGTCCCGGTTGGTGCCACCAACCGGGACCAAAGGCCGCCGCTTCCCGCCCTTTGGGCTGCTAAAAAGAGGCCTTTGGTCTCGGTTGGTGGCACCAACCGGGACTAAAGGGGGGCATTGGTCATGGTTG
>NC_057806.1:17659456-17660141 GCF_018294505.1 Triticum aestivum | reverse complement strand
GCCCGCTCGTCGCCGTCGCCCTGCCACTCCGTTGGTCCGACCCCCCTGTTTTTTCATATATTATATGCTTGTGTATATTGTGTATGTTGCTTCTTTGTGTATATTATGTATATATGTCAGTATATATATTGTGTATATTGCTTCTTTTCAGATTTTTTTCATATATATGTTTGTATTTTGTATTTTGCTTTTTTCTAAAAATGTATATATGTTTGTATGTTCTCTGTGTATATATGTTCATATATGCAAAAGTTAGATTTAAATATTCAGAAAAGGATTATCTATATATGTTCTCTGATTTAGTACATTTTATGTTAGTTTCATTTCTAGAAAAGTTTTATATATTTAGGAGAGGAAAAAGGAAAATAAGAAGAGGAAAAAGGAGAAGAGGAGGAGAGGAAGAAAAGGAAGAGGAGAAGAAGAGGAGAGGAAGAAAAGGAAGAGGAGAAGAAGAAAAAATAGATTTTTTTCTATTTTTTCTTCTTCTCCTCTATTCCTTTCTTCTTCTCCTCTTTTTTTCTTCTTTTTTTCTTCGATCTTCTCCTCTATTCCTTTCTTCTTCTCCTCTTTTTATTTCTTCTTCGTATTCTTATGTTTTATCGGGTCTGTCGTCGTCGATATACCCCTCCCGATAACTTCAACACGAGGGGGGGCTCGATATATCCCCTTCCGATAACTTCAACAC
>NC_057806.1:17608633-17659048 GCF_018294505.1 Triticum aestivum | reverse complement strand
TGTGAGATACATGTGGCTGTCGGTGTCGAACAGTACATCCACGTCCCACAAGTGACGCGGGCGTCGACCCGCGTCACTTGTGGGACGTGGATGTAGTGTCCGATACCGACGGCCACATGTATCTCACACCCAGATATTTGCTATTTAGGGTTTCCTCTACCGCTCGGCGACCCTCGACGACCCTCGTTCCCGAAAAAAAAGAGGAAGAAGAAGAAAAAAAGAGGAGAAGAAAGAATAGAGTAGTTCTTCTTACTCCTCTATTCTTTCTTCTCCTCTTTTTTTCTTCTTCCTCTTTTTTTTATCCTTGAAGCGTTGTCGAGGCCACCCCAAACCCTAGAGAAGCAGCGTCGAGGCCACTAATTAATATTAGTTCTACGTTTGCCACTAATATATCCATCTGTCATGTTTTAATAATAATTGCCATGTTGTAAATATTTGTAGAAACTATGGACACCGCCCGAGACAAAGTACAAGAAGAGTTGTTGGGGGACATAATCGCACGAGGAAGTGATGCCGTCTGCTCGTTGTTTCTCAATGACACCGATGGTCTGGAAGCAGCTGGCTATGATTATGATGGCTCCGGTGACCTAATGCCGGTGCAAGAAGGAGACCGTGGGGACTGCTCTGGTGACCCAATGCCGGTGCAAGAAGGAGAACGTGATGACGTCTCCGGTGACCGAACTGAGTCCGGCCAAGTATATATATTAGTTAAGCTTCTAATTGATTCATTCATTGTTTTGGTATGTACACATATTAATTAAGTCTTTGTTATTTTTTCTAGCCCTCCGGATCGAGCATAACTTCGGTAAAGAGACGAGGCCCGAAGAAAAAGTTGAGCTCGGATGAAAAGTTTGAGATCATAGCAATCACGCCCGACGACCAACCGATTGAACCCCTCCGGACAAAGAGCGCATTTGTTGCTCAGTGCGGGGTTTTGGTTAGGGACAAGATCCCGATCAGCATCCAGCAATGGTTAAAGCTGGCTACAGAAGACCTTGAGGTGTCTTATGTCAATGATATGCAGAAAAATGATCTTTGGACTGAGCTGAAGTCAAATTTCACCCTACCGCAAGAGGATGATCCAGAGAAGCCAGTTAAAGAGCAATTAATCAAGTCTTTTGCTCTTAAGAGGATGGCAGAACTATTCAGGAGGTGGAAGAAAGAGCTGAATAAGTTTGTCGAAAATAAAGAGACACCAGAATTCAAGGGCAGATATGAGAAGATCAGAGATCACTGGCCCACATTTGTGGCACACAAGACATCGGAAAAGAGTAAGAAGATGTCGGCGACAAACAAGCAAAATGCTGCGAAGAAGAAGCATCACCATCGCACGGGGTCAGGTGGCTACCTCGTAGCCCGGCCTAAGTGGGCCAAGACTGAGAATGATCTGGTTGATAAAGGGATCGAACCAGAGATAATTAACTGGCCAGACCGTTGCCAGACTTGGTTCTTCGGGGTTGGTGGAACCTTGGACCCTGTATCAGGGAAGTGCATTTGGACGAACAATCAAATGGACATACCAGTCAAGAAGCTTCAGAAGTATATCGAAGTAGCGCAGCAAGGGACGTTCGTTCCAGACAGAGAGAACGACGAGCTCACAATGGTCCTCGGGAATCCTGAGCACCCTGGACGGACAGGGGGCACGCCAGGCTCCATTCCGTGGAAGGTTGGGTTTCCGGACGCAGGCGGTTACAAATGCCAGGAGAGGAGGAAAAAAGTGCAGCAGACCCAAATGCAAACGCTGCAAGCAAGGGTACAAGCAATAGAGGAGCGAGAAGCAAATCGCAGCAAACGAACTGCTGAAGCTTCCCCCGAAGCTACCCCGCCATCTCAGCGGAGAAGCAGCGTGGCTTCCACCGAGCCGCTTCAATCGGAGCATGCCTTGACGGCTCCCGCCAGCTATCCCGTGGATGCTATCACGGAGTCTCAGAATTGCCACCTTATGACGCAATGGATTAATATGAAGGTTAAGGCGGCTGTTGGCTCTGTTTTTCCTACTGAACCCGGTGCAACTTTTCACTGCTGGCCGATTCCAGAAGGATATGCTAGGGTGATGGTGGATGAAATAATGGAGGGATTTGAGGACCTCCAGCTTGACCACCCTACCGGTGAAGGGGAGACTCGGCTGGGTTCTGCTCTGAAGACTCCATGCCTATGGCGGAAGGAGCTCATCAACCTTCCGAACTAGACGCCTCCACCTCCTCCTCCTCCTCCGGCGAGTCAGGGCACTCCGCTTCCTCCACCGCCTCCTCCTGCGAGTGACGATCAGGGCACTCGGCCGGCTCCTTCTCCGGTGCGTGGCGGCACTCCGCCCGCTTCTCTGCCTGCGCCGGTGCGCCCGAGCAGCCAGCCTCCGCCTTCTCCGCCTCGTCAGCAAGGGCGGAAGAGACCTGCCGCCGCTCCGGCTACTCTGGCGCGTCGTAGTCCTTCTCCTTCGCCTCGTAAGCAAGTAAAGAAGACAACCGCTCTGTCTGCTCTGCCGGTGGCTAGCAGTACAGCCAGAGGCGGGAGGACATACAAATTCGGTCCTTCTCTGAAGACTCCAGAGAAGTTACCATACGAGAGGACCCCGAAGGAGAACGCCAAGACCGCGCGAGAAGAAGTTAGGAACTTCTTTGAAGGGGTGAAAGAAAAGAAACATCTACCTCCGGAGGAGAAGGTAGATCCAGTGAAAGCGAAGCGCACTCTGGCTGCCCTGACAAAACCACCCAAGTCTCCGCCGAAAGGAAACTATGAGCGCATTATTGGAAAGGAATTTGCCGAAGCGGAGCGGTCGGGAAGTACTATCAGTGATCAAAGGCTAAAAGAATGACGAGCTGGGAAACAAATTGCCCAGCTCGGCGAACAAGCGAAGCAATCGTGCCCCCCGCTCAAGGTGCCTAGCGACATCGTCGCTAATGATCCGAGGATGGTGCCCGGTTATAGCAATCTTGGAGATTACCTGCCTGACGATGTACATTATGATTTCATGGAGGTGCAGATACAAAGATACGAGTATGGGAAGCCTCTCGTCAAAGATGAAAGATCTCTATCAACGATGATGCGAAGATTGTGTGATTGGTACTTGAAAATCTGCAGAGAGTCTGGGGGGAGGAGTACTTTGTATGTGAGAGTTAAAAAGGAGCATGACCTCGTTGGAATTGATCTGTTGCCTGTTCCATTTGAGGAGTTCTTTCAGTTTTTCAATCAATTGGCCTTCGATAAAGCAACGGTCACCTGCTACTGTCTGTAAGTAGTACTACTTCTGTCATTAAGTCTCTCTATATAGCTCAGCTCTTTCATTGCATGTATTTCTAATTATCCTCACTATATTATGCAGATTGAAGATCGTCGAATTGAAGAAAAGACAAATCGGTGATATTGGGTTCATGAACACAAATATCATAGATGCAACTCAGGTTAAATTTCATGCCGCAGATACCGAGGTCAACTTGCTACGATCGTTGGTAATAAATGAAAACAAAGATATAATACTCTTTCCTTACAACTTCAAGTGAGTGTTACTGTCTTGTGCATATTCGATTTCCCTTATATATTAGTCAAGGTTATAGTAATGTAATTGATGAGTTATGCATGCGTGTGCAGTTTCCACTATATTCTCCTACAGATTAAGCTTGAGCAGGGACTAGTAACCGTCTTAGACTCAAGACGAAAAGATCCCCAGGACTATGCGAACATGACTCAAATGCTCGAGAAGTAAGTTAAATCGATCATTATCCACCATATCAGCAACTTTGTTCATTTCCTGATATATCAAGTAATTGTTTTCTTTGTCTGGCAGGGTTTGGAAAAAATTCACCAAAAAAGCTCCGGGACTCCCGAAGAAGCTGCAATTTAGACACCCGAAAGTAAGTATGATAGTAGCATGTTCCGCGCATCTCCTATTGATTCAAGCGCTAGTTCCATCAATGCCATTTTGCATTCTTGCTTATCAGTTTGATTGACCTCTATTTCTTGTAAAGTGGTTGTGGCAGGAACAAGGGAATGATTTTTGTGGATACTACGTTTGCGAGTCCATCCGCCACACGACCTGTGAGCGGGGCTACTCTGACGAACAATATGAAGTGCGTAAATAACAACATTCACAATTTTATTTTATTACCATCATTTGTGTTGAGTTTCATTCGTTCATATATATATATATATATGTATTGGCCCCCTTCTTCAAATTAGATGTTTCGGAAGCAGGATGAACTCCTAGCACCAGCTCGCATGCGAGCAATTCAAGAGGAATTGGTGGCATTCTTTCATGACCATGTGATCGCTGGAGACGGAGAATACTATGTGGACCATGAGTCCGTATGTTAGGAGATTATATTTGTAAGAGATAATTATTGTATATATGTAGCCGGTAGTGTCGGATAGATATACGAGAGCTTGTTGTTCGACCAATCTCTCGGAGAAGGAGAGGTGGTTGATATCACTTTTCTCTGTATGCATATATGTTCATGACGATCTTCTGGTTCCTTCGTTTGCTCACTAGCTAGCTAGCATGTCTAGTCCTCTCTATACGTATGTATAGTACGTAGCGTCGACCAAGCATAGACATAAGAGAGGACACTTCTCTCTATTAATTATAGCTAGCTAACACAATATATGAAACACCTAAATTAACCCCACAAAACCCCCAAACCCCCCCCCCCTTTCAAAAAAAAAACAAAAAACCCAGCCACAGAAATGCTGATGTGTGGATTCCTATTGGTCCCGGTTGGTGCCACCAACCGGGACCAAAGGCCCTCCTGCCTGGGCTCCGCACACAGGCCACGTGGAGGCCCATCTGTCCCGGTTCTGGATTGAACCGGGACTAAAGGGACAGGGCATTAGTACCGACCCTTTAGTCCCGGTTCAAGAACCAGGACAAAAGGCCCTTACGAACTGGGACAATAGGCCCCTTTTCTACTAGTGCCCTCGTGGCTCCACTGACCTACTTCTTCCTCCTATATATATACCTACGTACCCTGAAAACATCAGGGAGCACCACGAAACCCTATTTCCACCGCCGCAACCTTCTGTACCCAAGAGATCCCATCTTGGGGCTTTTTCCGGAGCTCTGCTGGAGGGGGCATTGATCATGGAGGGCCTCTACATCAACTCCATGGCCCCTCCGATGATGTGTGAGTAGTTTACCTCAGGCCTTCGGGTCCATAGTTATTAGCTAGATGACTTCTTCTCTCTCTTTGGATCTCAATACAAAGTTCTCCTTATTCTCTTGGAGATCTATTCGATGTAATCTTCTTTTGCGGTGTGTTTGTCGAGATCCGATGAATTGTGGGTTTATGATCAAGATTATCTACGAACAATATTTGAATCTTCTCTGAATTCTTTTATGTACGATTGGTTATCTTTGCAAGTCTCTTCGAATTATCAGTTTGGTTTGGCCTACTAGATTGATCTTTCTTGCAATGGGAGAAGTGCTTAGCATTGGGTTCAATCTTGCGGTGCTCGATCCCAGTGACAGTAGGGGAAACGACACGTATTGTATTGTTGCCATCGAGGATAAAAAGATGGGGTTTATATCATATTGCATGAGTTTATCCCTTACATCATGTCATCTTGCTTAAAGCGTTACTCCATTCTTATGAACTTAATACTCTAAATGCATGCTGGATAGCGGTCGATGTGTGGAGTAATAGTAGTAGATGCAGGCAGGAGTCGGTCTACTTGTGACAGACGTGATGCCTATATACATGATCATACCTAGATATTCTCATAATTATTCGCTTTTCTATCAATTGCTCGACAATAATTTGTTCACCCACCGTAATACTTTTGCTATCATGAGAGAAGCCACTAGTGAAACCTATGGCCCCCGGGTCTATTCTCCATCATATAAGTTTCTAATCTATTTTATTTTGCAATCTTTAATTTCAATCTATATCATAAAAATGCCAAAAATATTTATCTTATTATTTTATTATTATCTCTATCAGATCTCTCTCTTGCAAGTGGTCGTGAAGGGATTGACAACCCCTTTATCGCATTGGTTGTGATGTTCTTATTTGTTTGTGTAGGTACGAGGTGACTCGCGCGTGGTCTCCTACTGGATTGATACCTTGGTTCTCAAAAACTGAGAGAAATACTTACGCTTCTTTGTTGCATCACCCTTTCCTATTCAAGGGAAAACCAACGCATGCTCAAGACGTAGCAAGAAGGATTTCTGGCGCCATTGCCCGGGATATATACGCCAAGTCAAGACATACCAAGTACCCATCACAAATCTTACCCTTCGCATTACATTATTTGTCATTTACCTCTCGTTTTCCTCTCCCCCACTTCACCCTTGCCGTTTTATTCGACCTCTCTTTCCGTTCGCCCCCTTTTTGCTTGCCTCTTGTTGCTTGTTGCCCTTATGGCCCTGCCTAGATTTGGCGATCTTCACCTTAAAAGGTTGGAAGAGATTGAAAGCAATGTCAGAAGCTTTATGACTTTACAATTTGAGCATAATAATTTCTTTAGAAACGAGCTTAAGGAACAAAAAGGCTTTATGGAGTTCATGAATAAAGAGCTTGATGATATGTCTAAGTAATTTTATGGTTTGAAATCTCAAATTGCTCATCTCGAAATATTAATTGCTGAAATCTCGGATAAGCAGGCCGCCTTAGTAAATAAGATGGCCGCTAAACCGGAACGTTTTTATGAGAATAAGGATGGAGATCTAAAAGTGTTTGATGTATTCCCTATTAAATCCTTGTTTTGCAATACGAATCTTGATAATGATGGGACTGGAGATGAGTCAACTTTAGTTAGAAGGCGTCCCAAAAATTTGGAGTTTTTAGATCTTGATGCAAAAATTGATAAAAGTGGGATTGAAGAGGTTAAAACTTTAAATAGCAATGAATCCACTATCTTGGATTTCAAGGAATTTAATTATGATAATTGCTCTTTGATAGATTGTATTTCCTTGTTGCAATCCGTGCTAAATTCTCCTCATGCTTATAGTCAAAATAAAGCTTTTACTAAACATATCGTTGATGCTTTGATGCAATCTTATGAAGAAAAACTTGAGCTGGAAGTTTCTATCCCTAGAAAACTTTATGATGAGTGGGAACCTACTATTAAAATAAAATTAAAGATCATGAATGCTACACTTTGTGTGATTTGGGTGCTAGTGTTTCCACGATCCCAAAAACTTTGTGAGATTTGCTCGGTTTCCGTGAATTTGATGATTGTTCTTTAAACTTGCACCTTGCGGATTCCACTATTAAGAAACCTATGGGAAAAATTAATGATGTTCTTATTGTTGCAAATAGGAATTATGTTCCCGTAGATTTCATTGTTCTTGATATAGATTGCAATCCTTCATGTCCTATTATCCTTGGTAGACCTTTCCTTAGAACGATTGGTGCAATTATTGATATGAAGGAAGGGAATATTAGATTCCAATTTCCGTTAACAAAAGGCATGGAACACTTCCCTAGAAAGAAAATTAAAGTACCATATGAATCTATTATGAGAACTACTTATGGACTGCCTACCAAAGATGGCAATACCTAGATCTATCCTCGCTTTTATGACTAGCTAGGGGCGTTAAACGATAGCGCTTGTTGGGAGGCAACCCAATTTTATTTTTATTCCTTGCTTTTTGTTCCTGTTTAGTAATAAATAATTTATCTAGCCTCTGTTTTGCTTGTGTTTTTTGTGTTTAATTAGTGTTTGTGCCAAGTAGAACCGTTGGGAAGACATGGGGAAAGTCTTTTTGATCTTGCTGTAAAAAAGAGAAACTTTAGCGCTCACGAGAATTGCTGCCATTTTTTATTGGAGAGTGATAATTAGTTAATTCTTTTTGAAGATAATTAATAGGTAAATTCCTCACGTCCATAGATTTATTTTAGAATTTTTGGGGTTCCAGAAGTTTGCGTTAGTTACAGATTACTACAGACTGTTCTGTTTCTGCAAGATTCTGCTTTTCGTGTGTTGTTTGCTTATTTTGATGAATCTATGGCTAGTAATGGAGTTTATAAACCATAGAGAAGTTGTAATACATTAGGTTTAACACCAATATAAATAAAGTATGAGTTCATTACAGTATCTTGAAGTGGTGTTTTGTTTTCTTTCGCTAACGGAGCTCACGAGATTTTCTGTTAAGTTTTGTGTTGTGAAGTTTTCAAGTTTTGGGTAAAGATTTGATGGATTATGGAACAAGGAGTGGCAAGAGCCTAAGCTTGGGGATGCCCAAGGCACCCCAAGGTAAAATCCAAGGACACCAAAAGCCTAAGCTTGGGGATGCCCTGGAAGGCATCCCCTCTTCTATCTTCGTTCATCGGTAACTTTACTTGGAGCTATATTTTTATTCACCACATGATATGCGTTTTGCTTGGAGCGTCTTGTATGATTTGAGTGTTTGCTTTTTAGTTTACCACAATCATCCTTGTTGTACACACCTTTTGAGAGAGACACATATGAATCGACATTTATTAGAATACTCTATGTGCTTCACTTATATCTTTTGAGCTATATAGTTTTTGCACTACTGCTTCACTTATATCTTTTAGAGCAAGGTGGCGGTTTGATTTTATAGAAATAATTGATCTCTCATGCTTCACTTACATTATTTTGAGAGTCCTTTAGAACAGAATGGTAATTTGCTTTTAGGAATAATAAAAACATTCATATAAGTGCATTGAATACTATGAGAAGTTTGATACTTGATAATTGTTTTGAGACATGGAGATGGTGATATTAGAGTCATGCTAGTTGAGTAGTTGTGAATTTGAGAAATACTTGTGTTGAAGTTTGTCATTCCCGTAGCATGCACATATGGTGAATCGTTATGTGATGAAGTCAGAGCATGATTTATTTATTGATTGTCTTCCTTATGAGTGGCGGTCTGGGACGAGCGATGGTATTTTCCTACCAATCTATCCCCCTAGGAGCATGCGCGTAGTAGTTTGTTTCGATAACTAATAGATTTTTGCAATAAGTATGTGAGTTCTTTATGACTAATGTGGAGTCCATGGATTATACGCACCCTCACCCTTCCACATTTGCTAGCCTCTCTATTACCGCACACTTTTCACCGGTATCATACACCAACCATATATATACCTTCCTCAAAACAGCCACCATACCTACCTATTATGGCATTTCCATAGCCATTCCGAGATATATTGCCATGCAACTTTCCACCGTTCCGTTTGTTATGACATGCTTCATCATTGTCATATTTCCATGCATGATCATGTAGTTGACATCGCATTTGTGGCAAAGCCACCTTTCATAATTTTTCACACATGTCACTCTTGATTCATTGCATATCCCGGTACACCGCCGGAGGCGTTCACATAGAGTCATATTTTGTTCTAAGTATTGAGTTATAATTCTTGAGTTGTAAGTAAAAAGAAGTGCGATGATAATCATTATTAGAGCATTGTCCCGGTGAGGAAAGGATGATGGAGACTATGATTCCCCCAGAAGTCGGGATGAGACTCCGGACGAAAAAAAAGAAAGAAAAGAGGCCAAAAGAAAAAATGAAAGAAGGCCCAAATAAAAAAATGAGAGAAAAAGAGAGAAGGGACAATGTTACTATTCTTTTTCCACACTTCTGCTTCAAAGTAGCACCATGATCTTCATGATAGAGAGTCTCCTATGTTGTCACTTTCATAAACTAGTGGGAATTTTATGTTATAGAACTTGGCTTGTATATTCCAATGATGGGCTTCCTCAAATTGCCCTAGGTCTTCATGAGCAAGCAAGTTGGATGCACACCCACTTAGTTTCTTTTGTTGAGCTTTCATACACTTATAGCTCTAGTGCATCCGTTGCATGGAAATCCCTACTCACTCACATTGATATCTATTGATGGGCATCTCCATAGCATGTTGATACGCCTAGTTGATGTGAGACTACCTTCTCCTTTCTGTCTTCTCCACAACCACCATCCTATTCCACCCATAGTGCTATGTCCATGGCTCACGCTCATGTATTGCGTGAAAGTTGAAAAAGTTTGAGAACATCAAAAGTATGAAACAATTGCTTGGCTTGTCATCGGGATTTTGCATGTTTTAATATTTTGTGTGATGAAGATAGAACATAAAGAGTTGTGGGCGATAATAGTCATACTGCTTACTAGCATGTCATACTTTGATTCGGCGGTATTGTTGGATGAAGTGGCCATACCAACATTACATGACCACGTTCATGAGACTGGTTCTATCGACGTGCTTCGCACACAGTTGGAAAGTGGGTGTCTGTTTCTCCAGCTTTAGTTGAATCGAGTTTGACTACGCCCGGTCCTTGTTGAATGTTAAAACAACACACTTGACAAAAAACTTCCAACTCATGGTGTCGATGGTGGACCAGTCATGGAACTTGGGGACGAGGCTGGAGTCGATGGTGCCGTCCACGTGGTCGATGAGGTGATACTCCCGGAACACGAGGGAAAAATACGTCTTCCATATGTAGTAGGAGGTGAAGGAAATATGCCCTAGAGGCAACAATACAGTTTTTATTTATATTTCCTTATATCATGATAAATGTTTATTTTATTCATGCTATAACTGTATTAACCGGAAACTTCATACATATGTGTATATATAGACAAACATAGTGTCCCTAGTATGCCTCTACTTGACTAGCTCGTTAGCCAAAGATGGTTAAGTTTCCTAGCCATAGACATGTGTTGTCATTTGATGAACAAGATCACATCATTAGAGAATGATGTGATGGACAAGACCCATCCGTTAGCTTAGCACTATGATCATATAGTTTGTTGCTATTTCTTTCTTCATAACTTATACATGTTCCTATGACTATGAGATTATGCAACTCCCAAATACCGGAGGAACACTTAGTGTGCTATCAAACGTCACAACATAACTGGGTGGTTATAAAGATGCTCTATAGGTGTCTCCGATGGTGTTTATTGAGTTGGCATAGATCGAGATTAGGATTTGTCACACCGATTGTCAGAGAGGTATCTCTGGGCCCTCTCGGTAATGCTCATCACTATAAGCCTTGCAAGCAATGTCACTAAAGAGTTAGTTATCGGATGATGCATTACAGAACGAGTAAAGAGACTTGCTGGTAACGAGATTGAACTAGGTATGAGGATACCGACGATCGAATCTCGGGCAAGTAACATACCGATGACAAAGGGAACAACGTATGTTGTTATGCAGTTTGACCAATAAAGATCTTTGTAGAATATGTAGGAACCAATATGAGCATCTAGGTTCCGCTATTGGTTATTGACCGGAGATGAGTCTCGGTCATGTCTACATAGTTCTCGAACCTGTAGGGCCCGCACGCTTAACGTTCGATGGCGATTGGTATTATGAGTTTATTTGTTTTGGTGTACCGAAGGTAGTTCTGAGTCCCGGATGTGATCACGGAGATGACAGGGAGTCTCGAAATGGTCAAGACATGAAGATTTACATATTGGAAGGTTATGTTTGGACACCGGAAAGGTTTTCGGATGAGTTCGGGCATATACTGGAGTACCGGGGGGCTACCGGAACCCCCCGGGGGCTAAATGGGCCTACATGGGCTTTAGTGGGAGAGAGAGGAGGCGGCCAAGAGGTGGTGGTGCGCCCCCCAAGCCCAATCCGAATTGGGAGGGGGGACGGCCCCCCTTTCCTTCCTCTCCTCTGCCCCTTCCTCCCCCCTCCTATTAGGACTAGTGAGGGAGTCCTGGATTAGGGGGTCTCCGAATAGTCGGACTATATCCTTTGGCTGGACTGTTGGACTATGAAGATACAAGATTGAAGACTTTGTCCCGTGTCCAGATGGGACTCTCCTTGGTGTGGAAGGCAAGCTTGGCAATACAGATATGTAGATCTCCTCCCTTGTAACCGACTTTGTGTAACCCTAGCCCCCTCCGATGTCTATATAAACCAGAGGGTTTAGTCCATAGGACAATAGACAATCATACCACCGGCTAGCTTCTAGGGTTTAGCCTCTTCGATCTCGTGTTAGATCAACTCTTGTAATACTCATATCATCAAGATCAATCAAGCAGGACATAGGGTATTACCTCCATCGAGAGGGCCCGAACCTGGGTAAACATCGTGTCCCCCGCCTCCTGTTACCATCCGCCTTAGACGCACAGTTCGGGACCCCCTACCCAAGATCCGCTGGTTTTGAGACCGACATTGGTGCTTTCACTGAGTGTTCCATTGTGCCTTCACCGTAAGGCTTGATGGCTCCTTCGATCATCGGTAACGATGCGGTCCAGGGTGAGGTTTTCCTCCCCGGACAGATCTTCGTATTCGGGGGGATCGCACTGCGGACCAACTCGCTTGGCCATCTGGAGCAGATCGCGAGCTATGCCCCTGGCCATGAGGTCAGGTTCGGAAACTTAAACTACACTGCCGACATCTGCGGAGACATGATCTTTGACGGATTCGAGCCCATGTCAGGTGCGCCACACAATCACGACGAGCATGACGTAACTCTGCCATCGGATAGTGTTCGAGAGATCACACCTACAACTACTCCGGCCCTCAATCCGGAGCAAATTGCGCATCCGAGGATGGGGGGATAGACCCTGCTATGGAGGCCGTACTCTCAGTGGCGATGGAGCCGGATACTGACTTCACCCCTCACGAGAGCCGTGTTGCCGAACTACTGGATTCATCTCCGGCTACGGACTCCGAGCCGCCCGCGTCCATGCCTAACGAATCCGATTGGGCTCCGATCATGGAGTTCACCTCCGCGGATATCTTTCAGCACTCACCTTTTGGCGACGTGCTCCATTCATTAAGGTCTCTCTCCCTGTCAGGAGAACCTTGGCCGAACTATGTCCGGCTAGAATGGGATGCGGACAACAAAGAAATTCGCTCCCCACCCACCACCCACTTAGTAGCCACTGTCGACGATTTAACCGACATGCTCGACTTCGACTCCGAATAAATCGACGGTATGGACGATGATGCAGGAGACGAACAGGAACCACCGCCCACGGGGCGCTGGACTGCCACCTCATCATATGATATATACATGGCGGACACCCCCAAAGAAGGCAATGGCGATGAGACAGCGGGGGATGACCCCTCCAAGAAGCAACCCAAGCACCGACGTCAGCAGCGCCGCTCTAAGTCCCGCCATAGCAAAAACAGCGATAACAATGCAAGAGAAAACAACACTCTAGTCGACTCCAGAGGAAACGACGACCACATTGACCCAGCGGCAGAGCACGATGAAACTGCAAGCGTCGAAAATAATATGGATCCGATGTCCGAACACGGTGATGCCGAGGATAAACCTCATCAACCCCCCTCGGGGGAGGAAAACAGTCTGGATGAAGATGCACACATCATCCCGGAAACGCACTTGGAACAAGAGAACATCCGTAGAAGGCTTATTGCCACAGCGAGGAGTCTGAAGAAGCAGAAGCAAAGGCTTAATGCCGCACAAAATACGCTCAACAGCAGGTGGAACAAAGTTCTTGAGAACTAAGAAAAGTATGGTGGAAGTTACCACACAAAGAGCTATCCAAAGCGCAAGCTATTACCTGAATTCGACGATGAGGCCGTAGAACCCACACAGCCGAAAAATAAAACGGCCAACCGGCCGGATCAACCACCTTGTGACCGCGATAGAGTGGCTAACAAGGCCGCACATAAGTCAACACACGATCTACGTGAGGACTTATGCCAAAAATCCAGTATGACCAGATCCATCTAAGGATCTAGGAAGCGCGCTCCGGCACAAAATCAAAACCAAATACCACAACCGTCCGAACGCCATGATACATCCAAATACAGGGGTGCCGCACACCCCCTATGTTTCACAGATGTGGTGCTGGACCACGAATTTCCAGAAGGATTCAAACCAGTGAACATAGAGGCGTACGACGGGACCACAGTCCCTAGGGTCTGGATTGAGGACTTTATCCTCCATATCCATATGGCTCGCGGAGACGATCTCCACGTCATCAAGTACTTGCCCCTCAAGCTTAAAGGACCAGCTCGGCACTGGTTGAAAAGCCTCCCCGAAAACTCAATTGGAAGTGGAGAGGATCTCGAGGATGCTTTTCGGGCTAATTTTCAAGGGACCTATGTCCGACCTCCGGATGCAGACGATTTAAGTCATATAATTCAACAACCCGGAGAGTCAGCCCGAAAGCTTTGGAACAGGTTTCTCACTAAGAAGAACCAAATCATCTACTACCCGGATGCTGAAGCCTTAGCAGCTTTCAAGCACAGCGTCCGAGATGAATGGCTCACCAGACACCTCGGCCAAGAAAAACCGAGAACAATGGCAGCCCTGACAAGCCTCATGACCTGCTTTTGCGCGGGCGGAGATAGCTGGTTAGCCTGCAGTAGCACCAGCGACCCAAGCACATCCAAAGTCAGGGGTGGCAATGGAAAACCAGGATGCAGTAAAAGCAAGCGTCAAAATAAAGAAGACAACCCAGATAATACGGCAGTGAACGCCGGATTCAGGGGCTCACGACCAGGTCATCGAAAAAGCCTTTCAAAGGCAGCAAAGATGGACCGTCCAGCCTAAACAAGATTCTAGACAAACTATGTCAGATTCATGGCACCCCCGATAAACCTGCAAATCACACCCATAGAGAATGCTGGGTCTTCAAGCAGGCCGGTAAGCTAAATACCAAACACAAGGGGAGGGAGACACCAAGTGAAGATGAGGACGAACCTCGCCAGCAAAGCACTGGAGAACAGAAAAAGTTCCCACCAGAGGTTAAAACAGTAAACATGATCCACGTGAAGAAGAGGAGAAGCAAACATGCACTCCGAGACATACGTGCCGTAGAGCCCGTCACCCCTAAGTTCAACCCCTGGTTGGCCTGTCAGATCACTTTTGATCGCAGGGATCACCCGACAAGCATCCGACATGAAGGATTGGCCGCCTTGGTGTTAGACCCAATAATAAACGGATACCATCTCACACGAGTCCTTATGGACGGTGGTAGTGGTCTAAATCTGATATATCAGGACACAGTCCACAAAATGGGGATAGACCCGACAAAAATAAGCCACCATAATACTACCTTCAAGGGAGTAATACCAGGACAAGAGGCCCACTGTACGGGCTCTCTATTACTAGAGGTTGTATTCGGTTCTCCCGACAACTTTGGAAGAAAAAAGTTAACCTTCGACATTGCTCCATTCCGAAGTGGCTATCAAGCACTACTCGGAAGAGCGGCTTTCGCTCGTTTTAATGCAGTACCGCATTACGGTTCTCTCAAACTTAAGATGCCCGGTCCACGTGGGATCATCACAGTTAGTGGAAATATTGAGTGTTCTCTACGCGCGGAAGAATGTGCGACAACTTTAATAGCCGAGCACTAGACGGCCTCACCAATCAGAATAAATGACAGGTCGTCAAGACCGCGGACACGGTTAGACGAGTCCGGCGCATCACTAGATATATCTGAGATTGGTTTGATGGTTAAGCCCTCATAGACGATACCAGGGGCTCCCCGCGTGTAATCAGGGTTAGTTCGGCTCAACCTGACTTATCTTGAATTTTAATGGTTTATCAAAAATAACCAATTTTTACGGCACGACAACTTTCACCTAATTTTTTCTCTTTTACAGATGAAAATCGTGCTGCACCCATCCAGGACACGGCACAACGGAGACACAGGCGCAGACGTGCAGCAGGGACCCGCTCAAAGGTTTGTTTTCAGATTAAGACCTTGCGTAAACCTTTTTTACTGTCTTTTGTTGTTCACATCCTCCGGATACTCAATACAACTGAGAAGGATGCTGGCGTTTTTGGCATTTTGCCACGTCAGAATATTGCACGTAGCTGGACACTCGGGGTTTATTATTAAGGGCATTGTTCAGCCCGGAATATGTTATAAAGACCGAATACCTTAGGGAGTGTTCAGCATCGCGAGTTTGGCCTTATATGCATCAGCTCCGAATCATGTGTTTGGTCAAATGTTGGGTTTGCCCGGCTCCCGTGTTTTGCTCCCTTACGTTCCGCTCTATCGGCTAAGGCGGCTCTGGGAGAACTACTGCGATTGTGCCCTGGTTCATCTGGATGAGCACCTCAGTAGAGAAAGCCGAAAACTGACTGTCATGATAAAGCGCGAGACTGGTCAACCACTCGATGACTTAGCGGAATCTTCGGGATTCCTCCACATTAACAAAGGGCCGTTTCCCGGTCATGTACGTATGCGCACCGTATTCGGACGAGCGCGGAGGTACCAGGGGCTATATAGTAGCCCTACCGTTAAACTCCTATGGCTAAGTGAAAGTGTTAAAGCAATATAGTCCGATTGCCTCATTCGCTGCGCTACCACCTCCTTAATGGACCAAGACGTTGGATCAAGTGTGAATACGCGTTTTTTGCGAACACCCCCGCATTGTATGCGTGGGGGCTGAAGCCGACGACTGCAAACTTTCAGGTTATATACATATATACATAAACGGCCGCACAGGAGGAATCATAATACTTTCAGGCAAAAGTATAAACACAACCTTTATAACTCAATAAAACATTGTTTTTACAATGGGAATACATGTCACTAGAACATAATATTCTTCGAGCACTGAGCCTCTATTGAACGAGCGCCTTCAAGGACTTCTTCAAAGTAGTGCTCGGCAGATACTCGGCCTACGGCCAAACTCTGTGTTGCAATGGCGGTGGCCTCCATCTCTGCCCAGTATGTCTTGACACGGGCAAGTGCCATACGCGCACCATCTATGCACGCCGACCTCTTCATAGCGTTGATGTGCGGCACAACACCAAGGAACTGTTGCACTAAACTAAAATAACTATTCGGCCTTGGCCCTTCCGGCCACAGATGATCCATAACAGACCTCATGGCAATCCCGGACAACCTATGGAGCTCGGCCCATTCGGTCATTCGCTCAATCAACAACAACAGATGCACTAGAACATGGAACTATCACCAGATCAACTTTTCCACTTCACGACCTTTTTGATCCATGAAGTACTCGGCCGCATCAGTAGCACTAGCTGCCAAATCCACATATGCGTCTGCGGAACTCCATAGTTGATCAAGAGGGGCATACTTCGGATCTCCGAACATCGTTCGCAACAAAACTGGCTTCCCAACCACGATATCCCTAGCTTGACGTAGCTCCTCCTTCGCCGCTCTGATTTTAGAGCAGGCTTCCTTGGATGCTACCATGGCCTTCTCCAGGTCCGCCGCCTTTGCCCGGCTTTCTTTTTCAAGGAGCTGATAACAGTCGGTGGCATCTTTCAACTCAACAGCCATCTTGGCTATTCTTTCCTTGCTTTGGCAATGTGCGGCCTGTTCGGCCCTCAGCTCTTCGACCGCCTTTAGAGCGTCCACATCACTATTCCTGGCTTGTTCCTTGGCTCGGGCAAGTTCCGCCCGAAGGGTCTCCACGGTGGCGGCTCCATCTGCAGTCACAACATATTAAAGATACTAGCATCATGCTCCTCTTACTATGTGTTGATCACTGGATAAATCACATACCCCGTGCCTCGTCGAGCCGCTTGTTGACAAGCACGATGTCGGCATCTGCCGCATCAAGTTGCCGCTTCAGCTCGGTAAACTCACCAGTCCGGCTAGCCACCGGACCTTCAGCCATCTGTACATAAAGGCAGCCTGATTATTACCTGGGACTATGATCCTCTGTTTGCCGCCATTCTCGATGGCAACCAAAGTCTCAGGGGCTACTATCTGCATAGGGCACACCTAACGTGTGCGGTACTGTCAAAAACATACACCATTCCACGTACCTCAAAGCCTTTCAGCAGACTCATAAAAGCTTCATGCAACCCGCTTTCGGCGGATGAAATCCTCTCAATCACCGTACCCATTAGCGTACGATGCGCTTCTGAGATGGCCGCTTTCTCCAGAAGATCCCTCAGTGTGTCCGATCGCACACCGGACGGTTCCGGACTCTTTTTGTTGCTCTCTTTAGGAGCCGAATATTGAGGACTTTGGGTGGCCGAAGGATTACCCTCTGGCCTTGGTGGATCAGGAGAAACCCTCCGCGACGACACTTCAGGGTCGCCCGCCTCATGAGGCGGGGTGGCATGGGGAGGTGTTTCGCTCTCCATCATCTCCGGAAGAAGATCCCCCGAAGACGAACTCTGTCGAGAAGGGCTACGATCCGAACTACAAGATACATTCTTTGGTTATTTTCTTCAGAAGTAATGCAGGATATTTTTACTATTAAAGTACTTTTTATTTACTTACAGCTCGATAGAGGGCTGACCCCCTTGAGGGTACAGTGCGGCAAGAGTACCCTCCGAGGCAGGACCCTCTGGCGAAGATTTCTTCCCCCGTTTGGAAACCTTTGTTTCCGGGTCTTCAGAGGTGGTCCTCTTCCTCCCTTGGGGAGAGGGAATTTCATATTCCTCTCCCAGGTTATCCTCCTTTGTGGAGGCGCTAATTCCCCCGGTTTGGATGAATGATGAGTGAGGCCTGCTTTCAGCCTCTTTATTCCCCCTTTATCTTCCCCTGAGGGCGCCTGATAAGGTGCCGACTCGAACATTCTAGCTAGTACTGGATTGGCCGAGCCTTCAGGAAGGGGGGCCGAAAACATGATCCTCTTCGCCTTTGTTACCCAGTCCTGGTCAAAGAGCGACTTTTGAGAATGATGTTGTGATAAATAAAAAGACAACATGTTCGGCCACGGGATTACTTACTTGGGTATCTGGGCGATTACAGCTCAAACCCGCATCCTCGATGGTGTCCGGACACTTTATTTGTGGTCCTAAGAACGATTTGTACATCTCTTCGAGTGTCATGCCGAGGAAGTGCTGAATAGTTCGTGGTCCTTCCGGGTTGAATTCCCACATACGGAGGGGTCGACGTTTGCAAGGCGGGACTCGATGAACTAGCATGACTTGCATCACCGTGACCAGGCTGACATCTCTCTCAAGGAGATCTCGGATGCGACTCTGCAATATCGGCACATCATTTACTGGCCCCCAGTCCATCCCCTTGTTGATCCATGACGTCAGTTGTGGTGGGGGGTCCGAGCGAAAGGTTGGGGCGGCTACCCACTTGGTACTCCGGGGAGCTGTGATATAAAACCACTCCCGTTGCCATAAACTGGACTCCTCTGGGAAGGAACCCTCTGGCCATGGAACATCAGCGCTTTTGCTTATTGTGACACCTCTACACTCTACGTGTCGCCCCTCGATCATCTTTGGCTTCACATTGAAAGTCTTGAGCCACAGGCCGAAGTGTGGGGTAATGCGAAGGAAGGCCTCACACACGACGATGAACGACGAGATGTGAAGGAGGGAATCCGGGGCCAGGTCATGGAAATCCAACCAATAATAGAACATGAGCCCCTAACAAAGGGATCCAGAGCGAGGCCTAGCCCTCGGAGGAAGTGAGAAATGAATACAACGCTCTCGCCGGGTTTGGGAGTGGGAATGACCTGCCCTCGAGCAGGCATCCTGTGCAAGATTTTGAGGGTCAAATAACTGGCCTCTCTTAGCTTCTTGATGTCTTCCTCTATGACAAAGGAAGGCATCCACCGACCTTGGAGGTTAGATCCGGACATGGTTGAAGGTCTGAAGCGCCTGACCTGAGCCTTGGGTGTTGGAACTCGAGGCGGGGGAAGGATTCGATTGAGCATGAGAGGGAAAAAAGGACAGGCCTTGGCCTCTTTATAAAGAGGGTGAATATCAAGCGTCCTCCTCGTGGCCGTTTGGGACTTGCCTAAAATCGAGGAGTCATACCAACTGGCACGATTGGGTTACCCACGTCCGTATTGATGAGAATCCCGTAATAAGGGGGACATGATCTCTGCTTCGATAAGACGTGTCAAGAAAACCGCCTCGCGATATGTGCATCGCTGGTTGAGAAAAACGGTTTGAATAATGACCGGGCCATGGCATGATGTCATGTTGCTAAACGTGTCAGCAGATTAGATTTGTGGAAATATTATTCTCTCTACGGTGGTATGTGGAACTTGTTTTGCAGGGCCGGACACTATCTTTGTGTTCAAAATCTTCTATGGAGTATTCGGAGGAGGAACCTGCCTTGCAATGCCGAAGACAAATCTGCGCGCCGGACTCATCGTCATTGAAGCCTAGTTCAGGGGCTACTGAGGGAGTCCTGGATTAGGGGGTCTCCGGACAGCCGGACTGTTGGACTATGAAGATACAAGATTGAAGACTTCGTCCCGTGTCCGGATGGAACTCTCCTTGGCGTGGAAGGCAAGCTTGGCAATTCAGATATGTAGATATCCTCCCTTGTAACCGACTTTGTGTAACCCTAGCCCCCTCCGGTGTCTATATAAACTGGAGGGTTTAGTCCGTAGGACAACAGACAATCATACCATAGGCTAGCTTCTAGGGTTTAGCCTCTTCGATCTCATGGTAGATCAACTCTTGTAATACTCATATCATCAAGATCAATCAAGAAGGACGTAGGGTATTACCTCCATCGGGAGGGCCCGAACCTGGGTAAACATCGTGTCCCCCGCCTCCTGTTACCATCCACCTTAGACGCATAGTTCGGGACCCCCTACCCGAGATCCGCCGGTTTTGACACCGACAACTAGGAAAGGGGGGAAACCTACTCCTAGTAGGAGTAGGAATCCCCCTTGGGGCGCACCATGAAGGGCCGGCCGACCCCCTCCCCTCCTTTATATACGGGGGAGGGGGGCACCCCATAGACACACAAGTTGACAATTGTTTTAGCCATGTGCGGTGCCCCCCTCCACAAATACACACCTCGGTCATATCGTCATAGTGCTTAGGCGAAGCCCTGCGCTGGTAACTTCATCATCACCATCAACACGCCGTCGTGCTGACGAAACTCTACCTCGGCCTCAACTGGATCAAGAGTACCAGGGACGTCACTGAGCTGAATGTGTGCAGATCGCGGAGGTGCCAAGTGTTCGGTACTTGATCGGTTGGATCGCGAAGACGTTCGACTACATCAACCGCGTTTCTTAATGCTTCCTATTTTGGTATACAAGCCTATGTAGACATACTCTCCCCTCTCGTTGCTATGCATCTCCTAGATAGATCTTGCATGATCGTAGGAATTTTTTTGAAATTCTGCGTTCCCCGATAGTGGTATCTGAGCCAGGTCTATGCGTAGATGTTATATGCATGAGTAGAACACAAAGGAATTGTGGGTGTGGGTATATACATATTGCTTGCCGTATTTGTTTCTTGATTCAGCGGTATTGTTGGATGAAGTGGCCCGGACCGACATTACATGACCACGTTCATGAGACTGGTTCTACCGATGTGCTTTGGACACATGTGGCTGGCGGGTGTCAGTTTCTCCAACTTTAGTTGAATCAGATTCAATGAACAGGGTTCTTTCTGAAGATCAAAAAGCAATCACTATACCGCGTTGTGGTTTTTGATGCGTAGGTAGGAATGGTTCTTGCTAAGCTCGTAGTAGCCATGTAAAACTTACAACAACAAAGTAGAGGATGTCTAACTTGTTTTTGCAGGGTGCTACCTCTTGAGCACTGCGTTCGTTTTCCCTTGAAGAGGAAAGGGTGATGCAGCAAAGTAGCGTACGTATTTCCCTCAGTTTTTGAGAACCAAGGTATCAATCCAGTAGGAGGCCACACGCAAGTCCCTCGTACCTACACAAAAAATAAGAACCTCACAACCAACGCAATAAAGGGGTTGTCAATCCCTTCACGGTCACTTACGAGAGTGAGATCTAATAGAGATGATAAGACAATATTTTTGGTATTTTTATGATAAAGATTAAAAGTAAAGATTGCAAAATAAAAGGTAATAGAAATAACTTGTTGATGGGAGATTAATATAATGGAGAATAGACCCGGGGGCATAGGTTTCACTAGTGGCCTCTCTCAAGATAGCATAAGTATTACGGTGGGTGAACAAATTACTGTCGAGCAATTGATAGAAAAGCGAATAATTATGAGAATATCTAGGCATGATCATGTATATAGGCATCACGTCTGTGACAAGTAGACCAACTCCTGCCTGCATCTACTACTATTACTCCACACATCGACCACTATCCAACATGCATCTAGAGTATTAAGTTCATAAGGACAGAGTAACACATTAGGTAAGATGACATGATGTAGAGGGATAAACTCAAGCAATATGATATAAAACCCATCTTTTTATCCTCGATGGCAACAATACAATACGTGTCATTTCCCTTTCTTTCACTGGGATCGAGCAACGCAAGATTGAACCCAAAGCTAAGCACTTCTCCCATTGCAAGAAAGATCAATCTAGTAGGCCAAACCAAACTGATAATTCGAAGAGACTTGCAAAGATAACCAATCATACATAAAAGATTTCAGAGAAGAATCAAATATTGTTCATAGATAGACTTTATCATAAACCCGCAATTCATCGGATCTCAACAAACACACCACAAAAAGAGTTACATCAAATAGATCTCCAAGAAGATTAAGGAGAACATTTTATTGAGATCCAAAGAGAGAGAAGAAGCCATCTAGCTAATATCTATGGACCCAAAGGTCTGAAGTAAACTACTCACACATCATCGGAGGGGCCATGGAGTTGATGTAGAGGCCCTCCGTGATCGATGCCCCCTCCGGCGGAGCTCCGAAAAGGCCCCAAGATGGGATCTCTTGGGTACAGAATGTTGCGGCGGTGGAAATAGGGTTTTGTGGTGCTCCTGGATGTTTTCAGGGTATATGAGTATATATAGGAGGAAGAAGTAGGTCGGTTGAGCCACAAGGGGCCCACGAGGGGGAGGGCATGCCTAGGGGGTAGGTGCGCCCCCTGCCTCGTGGCCTCCTCGGTTGTTTCTTAACGTCCACTCCAAGTCCTCTGGATCACGTTTGTTCCAAAAATCACGCTCCCAAAGGTTTCATTCCGTTTGGACTCTGTTTGATATTCCTTTTCTGTGAAATACTGAAATAGGCAAAAAACAACAATTTGCACTAGGCCTTGATACGTATCCAACGTATCTATAATTTTTCATTGTTCCATGCTATTATATGTTCTGTTTTGGATGTTTAATGGGCTTATTTATGCACTTTATATTATTTTTGGGACTAACCTATTAACCGGAGGCCCAACCCAAATTGTTGTTTTTTTGCCTATTTTAGTGTTTTGCAGAAAAAGAATATCAAACGGAGTCCAAACGGAATGAGACCTTCGGGAGCGTGATTTTTGGAACAAATGTGATCCAGAGGACTTGGAGTGGACGTCAAGCAATCAACAAGGTGGCCACGAGGCAGGGGGCGCGCCCTCCACCCTTGTGGGCCGCTCATGGCTCCACCGACCTACTTCTTCCTCCTATATATACCTACGTACCCTGAAAACATCAGAGGGCACCACAAAACCCTAGTTCCACCACCGAAACCTTCTGTACCTATGAGATCGCATCTTGGGGCCTTTTCCGGTGCTCCGCCGGAGGGGGCATTGACCATGGAGGGCTTCTACATCAACACCATAAGCCCTCCAATGATGTGTGAGTAGTTTACCTCAGACCTTCAGGTCCATAGTTATTAGCTAGATGGCTTCTTCTCTCTCTCTTGGGATCTCAATACAAAGTTCTCCTCGATTCTCTTGGAGATCTATTCGATGTAATCTTCTTTTGTGGTGTGTTTGTCGAGATCCGATGAATTGTGGGTTTATGATCAAGATTATCTATGAACAATATTTGGATCTTCTTTGAATTCTTTTATGTATGATTTGTTATATTTGCAAGTCTCTTCGAATTATCAGTTTGGTTTGGCCTACTTGATTGATCTGTCTTGCAATGGGAGAAGTGCTTAGCTTTGGGTTCAATCTTGCGGTGCTCGATCCCAGTGACAGTAGGGGAAACGACACATATTGTATTGTTGTCATCGAGGATAAAAAGATGGGGTTTATATCATATTGCATGAGTTTATCCCTCTACATCATGTCATCTTGCTTAAAGCGTTACTCCGTTCTTATGAACTTAATACTCTAGATGCATGCTGGAAAGCGGTCGATGTGTGGAGTAATAGTAGTAGATGCAGGCAGGAGTCGGTCTACTTGTCACAGACGTGATGCCTATATACATGATCATACCTAGATATTCTCATAATTATTCACTTTTCTATCAATTGCTCAACAATAATTTGTTCACCCACCATAATACTTTTGCTATCTTGAGAGAAGCCACTAGTGAAACCTATGGCCCCCGGGTCTATTCTCCATCATATAAGTTTCCAATCTATTTTATTTTGCAATCTTTACTTTCAATCTATATTATAAAAATGCCAAAAATATTTATCTTATTATTATTATCTCTATCAAATCTCACCCTTGCAAGTGGACGTGAAGGGATTGACAACCCATTTATCGGGTTGGTTGCGAGGTTCTTATTTGTTTGTGTATGTATGAGGTGACTCGCGCGTGGTCTCCTACTGGACTGACACCTTGGTTCTCAAAAACTGAGGGAAATACTTACGCTGCTTTGTTGCATCACCCTTTCCTCTTCAAGAGAAAACCAACACATGCTCAAGAGGTAGCAAGAAGGATTTCTGGCACCTTTGTCGGGGAGATCTATGCCAAGTCAAGACATACCAAGTACCCATCACAACTCTTACCATTTGCATTACATTATTTGCCATTTGCCTCTCGTTTTCCTCTCCCCCACTTCACCCTTGCCGTTTTATTCGCCCTCTTTTACTTTCGCCCTCTCTTTCCATTCGCCCCTTTTTGCTTGCCTCTTGTTGCTTCTTGCCCTTATAGCCCTGCCTAGATTTGGTGATCTTCACCTTAAAAGGTTGGAAGAGATTGAAAGCAACGTCAGAAGCTTTATGACTTTACAATTTGAGCATAATAATTTTTTAGAAACGAGCTTAAGGAACAAAAAGTCTTTATGGAGTTCATGAATAAAGAGCTTGATGATATGTCTAAGGAATTTTATGGTTTGAAATCTCAGATTGCTCATCTCGAAAAATTAATTGCTGAAATCTCGGATAAGCAGGCCACCTTAGTTAATAAGATGGCCGCTAAACCGGAAAGTTTTTATGAGAATAAGGATGAAGATCTAAAAGTGATTGATGTATCCCCTATTAAATGCTTGTTTTGCAATATGAATCTTGATAATGATGGGACTGGAGATGAGTCAACTTTAGTTAGAAGGCGTCCCAAAAATTTGGAGTTTTTAGATCTTGATGCAAAAATTGATAAAAGTGGGATTGAAGAGGTTAGAACTTTAAATAATAATGAACCCACTATCTTGGATTTCAAGGAATTTAATTATGATAATTGCTCTTTGATAGATTGTATTTCCTTGTTGCAATCCGTGCTAAATTCTCCTCATGCTTATAGTCAAAATAAAGCTTTTACTAAACATATCATTGATGCTTTGATGCAATCTTATGAAGAAAAACTTGAGTTGGAAGTTTCTATACCTAGAAAACTTTATGATGAGCGGGAACCTACTATTAAAATAAAAATTAAAGATCATGAATGCTATGCTTTGTGTGATTTGGGTGCTAGTGTTTCCACGATCCCAAAAACTTTGTGTGATTTGCTAGGTTTCCGTGAATTTGATGATTGTTCTTTAAACTTGCACCTTGGGGATTCTACTATTAAGAAACCTATGGGAAAAATAATGATGTTCTTATTGTGGCAAATATTAATTATGTGTCCGTAGATTTCATTCTTGATATAGATTGCAATCCTTCATGTCCTATTATCCTTGGTAGACCTTTTCTTACAACGATTGGTGCAATTATTGATATGAAGGAAGGGAGTATTAGATTCCAATTTCCATTAAGGAAAGGCATCTAAACTTCCCTAGAAAGAACATTAAATTACCATATGAATCTATTATGAGAGCCACTTATGGATTGCCTACCAAACATGGCAATACCTAGATCTATCCTCACTTTTATGCCTAGCTAGGGGCATTAAACGATAGCGCTTGTTGGGAGGCAACCCAATTTTATTTTTATTCCTTGCTTTTTGTTCCTGTTTAGTAATAAATAATTTATCTAGCCTCTATTTTGGTTGTGTTTTTTGTGTTTAATTAGTGTTTGTGCCAAGTAGAACCGTTGGGAAGACTTGGGGAAAGTCTTTTTGATCTTGCTGTAAAAAACAGAAACTTTAGCACTCACGAGAATTGCTGACATTTTTTAATGGAGAGTGCTATTTAGTTAACTCTTTTTGAATATGATTAATAGATAAATTCCTCACGTCCATCAATTTAGTTTAGAATTTTTGGGGTTCCAGAAGTTTGCGTTAGTTACAGATTAATAGACTGTTCTGTTTTTGACAGATTCTGTTTTTCTTGTGTTGTTTGCTTATTTTGATGAATCTATGGCTAGTAATGGAGGTTATAAACCAAAGAAAAGTTGGAATACAGTAGGTTTAACACCAATATAAATAAAGGATGAGTTCATTACAGTACCTTGAAGTGGTGTTTTGTTTTCTTTCGCTAACGGAGCTCACGAGATTTTCTGTTAAGTTTTGTGTTGTGAAATTTTCATGTTTTGGGTAAAGATTTGATGGATTATGGAACAAGGAGTGGCAAGAGCCTAATCTTGGGGATGACCAAGGCACCCCAAGGTAAATCCAAGGACACCAAAAAGCCTAAGCTTGGGGATGCCCCAGAAGGCATCCCCTCTTCTGTCTTCGTTCATCGGTAAGTTTACTTGGAGCTATATTTTTATTCACCACATGATATGTGTTTTGCTTGGAGTGTCTTGTATGGTTTGAGTCTTTGCTTTTTAGTTTACCAGAATCATCCTTTCTGTACACACCTTTTGAGAGAGACACATATGAATCGGAATGTATTAGAATACTCTATGTGCTTCACTTATATCTTTTGAGCTATATAGTTTTTGCTATAGTGCTTCACTTATATCATTTAGAGCACGGTGGCGGTTTTATTTTATAGAAATAATTGATCTCTCATGCTTCACTTATATTATTTTGAGAGTACTTTAGAACAGCATGGTAATTTGCTTTTAGGAATAATAAAAACTTTCATATAAGTGCATTGAATACTATGAGAAGTTTGAAATTTGATAATTGTTTTGACACATGGAGATGGTGATATTAGAGTCATGCTAGTTGAGTAGTTGTGAATTTGAGAAATACTTGTGTTGAAGTTTGTGATTCCCGTAGCATGCATGTATGGTGAACCGTTATGTGATGAAGACGGAGCATGATTTATTCATTGATTGTCTTCCTTATGAGTGGCGGTCGGGGACGAGCGATGGTCTTTTCATACCAACCTATCCCCCTAGGAGCATGCGCGTAGTACTTTGTTTCGATAACTAATAGATTTTTGCAATAAGTATGTGAGTTCTTTATGACTAATGTTGAGTCCATGGATTATACGCACCCTCACCCTTCCACATTTGCTAGCCTCTCTATTACCGCACACTTTTCGCCGGTATCATACACCCACCATATATATACCTTCCTCAAAACAGCCACCATACCTACCTATTATGGCATTTCCATAGCCATTCCGAGATATATTGCCATGCAACTTTCCACCATTCCGTTTGTTATGACACGCTTCATCATTGTCATATTGCCATGCATGATCATGTAGTTGACATCGTATTTGTGGCAAAGCCACCTTTCATAATTTTTCATACATGTCACTCTTGATTCATTGCATATCCCGGTACACCGCCGAAGGCATTCACATAGAGTCATATTTTGTTCTAAGTATTGAGTTGTAATTCTTGAGTTGTAAGTAAAAAGAAGTGTGATGATCATCATTATTAGAGCATTGTCCCAGTGAGGAAAGGATGATGGAGACTATGATTCCCCCACAAGTCGGGAAGAGACTCCGGATGAAAAAAAAAAGAAAAGAGTCCAAAAGAAAAAAAAGAAGGCCCAACTAAAAAAATGAGAGAAAAAGAGAGAAGGGAAAGTGTTACTATCCTTTTCCACACTCGTGCTTCAAAGTAGCACCATGATCTTCATGATAGAGAGTCTCCTATGTTGTCACTTTCATAAACTAGTGGGAATTTTACATTATAGAACTTGGCTTGTATATTCCAATGATGGGCTTCCTCAAATTGCCCTAGGTCTTCGTGAGCAAGCAAGTTGAATGCACACCCACATAGTTTCTTTTGTTGAGCTTTCATACACTTATTGCTCTAGTGCATCCATTGCATGGCAATCCCTACTCACTCACATTGATATATATTGATGGGCATCTCCATAGCCCATTGATACGCCTAGTTGATGTGAGACTATCTTCTCCTTTTTGTCTTCTCCACAACCACCATTCCTATTCCACCCATAGTGCTATGTCCATGGCTGATAACACACAAGTATAGGGTATCAATTGTAGCCTCTTTCGATAAGTAAGAGTGTCGAACCCAACGAGGAGCTAAAGGTAGAACAAATATTCCCTCAAGTTCTATTGACCACCGATACAACTCTACGCACGCTTTACCTAGAACAAGTATAATACTAGAAGTACTTTGTAGGTGTTTTTGGATAGGTTTGCAAGATAATAAAGAGCATGTAAATAAAAAGTAGGGGCTGTTTAGATAAAGACACAACTAAATTAGTTTTGGTAGAGAGCTTTTTGCCACGAGAAAGTTATTTGTCCCTAGGCAATCGATAACTAGACCGGTAATCATTATTGCAATTTTATTTGAGGGGGAGGCATAAGCTAACATACTTTCTCTACTTGGATCATATGCACTTATGATTGGAACTCTAGCAAGCGTCTGCAACTACTAAAGATCATTAAGGTAAAACCCAACCATAGCATTACAGTATCAAGTCCTCTTTACTCCCATATGCAAAGAACCTACTTACACGGGTATGTGCTTCTGTCACTCACGCCACCCACCATAAGAAAATCATGAACATATTGCAACACCCTACAGCGGGGATCCCTCACGCTTGCGCGACACGGAGAGCACCATAGGACAGCACCAACGATAAAACATGCAACTCAAACCAATCACGATCATCAATTAACCCATAGGACAACACGGATCTACTCAAACATCATAGGATAGACACACATCATTGGGAAATAATATACAGCGTTGAGCACCATGCTTAAGTATAGATTACAACAGGTAAAAGAGGGGTTACACCGCTTCATAGAGGGGGGAAGAGTTGGTGATGATGGCGGTGAAGTTGTTGGTGAAGATTGCGGTGACGATGATGGCCCCGGTGGCACTCCAATGCCACCGGAAGCGAGGGGGAGAGAGAGCCCCCCTCCTCCTTCTTCTTCCTTGACCTTCTCCCTATATGGGAGAAGGGTTTCCCCTCTGGTCCATGGCTTCCATGGTGTGGGAGGGGTTAGAGCCCCTCCGAGATTGGATCTGTCTCTTTGTCTCTCTCTGTTTCTGCATTCCCTGATTTTGCCCTTTCACCGTTTCTTAAATTCTCGGAGATCCGTAACTCCGATTGGGCTAAATTTTGGAATGATCTCTATCCGGTATTAGCTTTCTTGCAGCAAAAGAAGGGCACCAACCGCCTTACGGGGTGACCACGAGGGCCCAGGGCGCGCCCCATGCCTCGTGGCCCCCTCGGGCATCGTCTCGCATTGATTCTTCTTCCCCAAAATCACATATTCCAAAAAAAATCTCCGTCAGTTTTTATCACGTTTGGACTCCGTTTGATATGGATTTTCCGTGAAACAAAAAACATGCAACAAACAAGAACTGGCACTGGGCACTGGATCAATATGTTAGTCCGGAAAATAGTATAAAAAGTTGCCAAAAGTATATGAAAGTTGTATAATATTGGCATGGAACAATAAAAAATTATAGATACGACGGAGACGTATCAGCATCTCCAAGCTTAATTTCTGCTCGTCCTCGACTAGGTGAATGATAAAAAAGATAATTTTTGATGTGGAATTCTACCTAGCATAATCTTGATCATGTATCTAATCATGGCATAAATATTAAGACATGAGTGATTCAAAGCAACAACCTATCATTTGACATCAAGACAATAATACTTCAAGCATACTAACCAAGCAATTATGTCCTCTCAAAATAACATAGCCAAAGAAAGCTCATCCCTACAAAATCATATAGTTTGGCCATGCTTCATTTTTGTCACACAAAATGCTCCCATCATGCACAATCCCGATGGCAAGCCGAGCAATTGGTTCATACTTTTTAACGCGCTTCAGCCTTTTCAACCCTCATGCAATACATGAGCGCAAGCCATGGACATAGCACTATAGGTGGAATAGAATATGATGGTGGAGGTTGTGTGGAGAAGACAAAAAGGAGAAAGTCTCACATCGATGTGGCTAATCAACGGGCTATGGAGATGCCCATCAATTGATGTCAATGTGAGGAGTAGGGATTGCCACGCAACGGATGCACTAAGAGCTATAAGTGTATGAAAGCTCAAACTAGAAACTAAGTGGGTGTGCATCCAACTTGCTTGCTCATGAAGACCTCGGGCATTTGAGGAAGCACATCATCGGAATATACAAGCCAAGTTCTATAATGAAAATTCCCACTAGTATATGAAAATGATAACTCAAGAGACTCTCTATATGAAGAACATGGTGCTACTCGGAAGCACAAGTGTGGTAAAAGGATAGTAACATTGCCCCTTCTCTCTTTTTCTATCATTTTTTTAGTTTTTTAGTTTTTTGTTTTTTTGGTGGGCTTCTTTGGCCTCTTTTTTTATTTGGGCTTCTTTGGCCTCTTTTTTTTAAAGTCCGGAGCCTCATCCCGACTTGTGCGGGAATCATAGTCTCCATCCTCCTTTCCTCACTGGGGCAATGCTCTAATAATGATGATCATCACACTTTTATTTACTTACAACTCAATATTACAACTTGATGTCTAGAACAAAGTATGACTCTATATGACATCAAACAAACGGACAAGCCATGAAAACATCATGCTAGTTATCTTGCGATCATGCAAAGCAATATGACAATAAATGATCAAGTCATGTTTATGATGATGATGGAAGTTGCATGGCAATATATCTCAGAATGGATATGGAAATGCCATGATAGGTGGGTATGGTGGCTGTTTTGAGGAAGATATAAGGAGGTTTATGTGTGATAGAGCGTATCATATCACGGGGTTTGGATGCATTGGCGAAGTTTGCACCAACTCTCGAGGTGAGAAAGGGCAATGCACGGTACCGAAGAGGCTAGCAATGATGGAAGGGTGAGAGTGCGTATAATCCATGGACTCACATTAGTCATAAAGAACTCATATAATTATTGCAAAATTTTATTAGCCCTCAAAGCAAAGTACTACTACGCATGCCCCCAGGGGGATAGATTGGTAGGAAAAGACCATCGCTCGTCCCCTACCGCCACTCATAAGGAAAGCAATAAAAGAACACCCCATGCTTCAATTTTGTCACACAACTTTTACCATACGTGCATGCTACGGAACTTGCAAACCTCAACAC
Source organism: Triticum aestivum (assembly GCF_018294505.1). Classification (NCBI taxonomy): domain Eukaryota; kingdom Viridiplantae; phylum Streptophyta; class Magnoliopsida; order Poales; family Poaceae; genus Triticum; species Triticum aestivum. Next base: position 17,627,818 of record NC_057806.1, on the reverse strand, counting down.
AAGTATTTCTTAATTTCACAATTACTCAACTAGCACGACTCTAATATCACCACCTTTATATCGCAAAACTATCGCAAGGAATCAAACATATCATATTCAGTGATCTACAAGTTTTACGTAGGATTTTATGACTAACCATGTGAATGACCAATTTCTGTCATCTATCTAAATAGATATAAGTGAAGCAAGAGAGTTTAATTCTTTCTACAAAAGATATGCCCATGCTGTAACAAATATAAGTGAAGCAAAAGAGCATTCTACAAATGGCGGTTTTCTATGTGAAGAGAAACAAGCAATCCAAACTTCAGAATATATAAGTCAAGCACATGAAGCATTCTATAAAGCCACCAAAGACTATCTCATACCAGCATGGTTCATAAAAGAAAAGTGAAAAAAAATGCAAAAGACGCTCCAAGATTTGCACATATCGCACGAGCGAAACGAATCCGAAAACATACCGATACTTGTTGAAGAAAGATGTGATGCCTTCCGGGGCATCCCCAAGCTTAGACGCTTGAGTCTCCTTGAATATTTACTTGTGGTGCCTTGGTCATCCCCAAGCTTGAGCTCTTGCCTCTCCTCCTTCTCCTCACATCGAGATCTCCTCAATCTTTGAACACTTCATCCACACAAAACTCAACAGAAAACTCAGTAAAATACGTTAGTATAATAAAGCAAATCACTACTCTAATACTATTGCAAACCAATTCATATTTTGTTTTTGCATTGTATCTACTATAATATAACTTTTCCATGGCTTAATCCACTGATAGAAATCAATAGTTTCATCAAAACAAGCAAACAATGCATCAAAAACAGAATTTGTCTTAAATAGGACAGTCTATAGTAATATGAACATTCACCATACCTCTGATACTCAAACAATTTTGTGAAAATTAGGAAAAATAAACAATTTGTATAGAAAGACAGTGCAATTTTTTTAGAACCGTTTGACATTCCAGTAAAAATGAAAAATCGCACACTACAGCCAAAGTTTCTGTTCTGCACCGCACAAACCAACAAGCAATGTAGACATCCTAAAGGCAAATCTTGGCACATTATTTTTATAATACAAAGGAATTGTACAAGGGGATAATTATTTTTGTTGAAAAGTTTCTGTAATCAAGGGTCACAAAGTTTCCATGGACATGAACAAAGTTCAAGGCTAGCTCCCATTTTAACAATGCTCGTCTTTCTCACTTTCACTTTTCTTTTTGAAATTTTTTTAGGTTCCCCTCTTTATTTTTTTTGTTTTTAAACTTTATAAAATAACTCAATAGAAATAAATGACTCTCTAAAACTTTCGGGTTGTCTCCCTAGCAGCGCTTTCTTTAAAGCCATTACGCTAGGCATAAGGTGCTCAAGTAATGGATCCATGTGGATCCCAAGGTATATCAAAGCCAATTTGAATTAGCAATGATTTGGCATTTAGTAGTGAGCACAAAGTAACATATATCATGAAACAATGAAGTCTAACTCTCTTCCGATGCATCGGCATGTCATGAAAGAACAATTCATGCACACATATATAGTAAAGGCCAATGCATAGTATAAACAGTTTCTTGCAATTTTATCATGTTGGAAACATAGAGAGGTGGAGATGTAGTTCCTCTCTCATAATAAATGAAAGTAGGAGCAGCAAGAACATGCATATTACATTCATCAAAATCACCATGTGCAAAGGTAAAATGCAACCCATCAACATAATCCTTAATATATAAGAGCAAACTTCTCCGATATAGTGTAGTTTGGAGAATTCAAAAAGATAATAGGACTATTATGTGTGGGTGCAATAGCAAAAATTTCATGTTTAACATAAGGAACTATAGCAAGTTCATCACCATAAGCATCATTCATATTGGCATCATGGCCACAAGCATAGCAAGCATCAAGTTCATCAAAAAGGGGTATTTGAAAAGAATCAACGGGATCATAACAATCATCCTTCGGTAAGAATGAAGGGACATTAAATAATGTATGAGTTGGAGAGTTACACTAGTAGAAAAAGGGTCAAATGTGAAGCACATTAGTGTCGGTTTGGTTTTGAGCTGGCACTAATGTGTGCATTAGTGCCGGTTCCAACGGCTAGCCGGCTGCTCTCATTAGTACCGGTTCGTGGCGAACCTTTAGCACCGGTTCTTTCATGCCACAAACCGGTACTAAAGTGAGTGGTGGCAGGATGTTGTCAGTCCGGGGCCCCTCCAGCACCTTTAGTACCGGGTCGTATCACGAACCGGTACTAAAGGTCGTCCTACATACACCCTTCGTCCACCCGAGCTCGCTATGTTCTTCCCCTTTCCCCTCTCCTCTCTGTTCTTCCCCTTTTCCTCTCAAGCTCATCACACATTTTGCCCAAAATTTGTCAAGATTTGAAGGCCCCCATCCATTCAAATGATCACAAAGGTTAGCAACTTTGTCCTTTCATCTCTCATTGCTAGATTAGCTCTTGCAATGCTCTATATAGTGATTGATTTGTGAGTTTAGTAATTTGGGAGGAATTATATATATGTGCTAGTATTTGATTTATATGCAATTTGAGGTCAAAAATAACACTTAGTTTGCATATGTAGGTGTGGTTTACTTAGTGCCTTCTAAATCTCCGTCGTAACCACTGTCAATCGCCGGCACCGTCCCGTCACCGGCACCACCTTGTGGTGAGCCTCTTGTTCATGAATGTTTTATATAAAAATTGATGTTTGTGTGATTTGGATATATAGTTACTCATATAATTATCTTACTCGTATGTTGTTTGTTATACATAGTGCCATGGTTTTGATATCCATCCCCGTCGGCCCTCGTCCGGGTTATGATTCGGATGTGGTATATTCTCTTTTAAAACTATTTGTTGCATTTTATGTTTTTGAAAAATTATGCCCATCAAGCTGACATAGATATTTGTATGTAGGAGGTATGTGAACCTGAAATTCCAACCGACCCTATTGTCGAGAGGTTAAATTTAGTTGAAAGAGAAAACGAGGATTTGAAAGAAAAATTGAAAAGAATTGAGGGGGAGAAGATGGAATTGGAGTTGCATGTTGCCGATGTCGTCAATGATCACAATATTAAGATGGATAAAATGCGCTTGAAGATTAGAAAGATTAGAAAATATGCCATTCATGGTGAGGCTTGGTATCATTATGCTGTTGGATCAATTGTTACCTTAGTTGCGATCTTGATCGCATTTGTTGCTGCATTTAAATTCTTTAGCTAGAGAGTTATTTGTTTGTTGCATTTAAGTGTTGTATGAACTTGTATTAATTTGGTCTTTTCGGTGTTGTGTAATGAAGATGAGCCGATAATTGATGTACGATGACCAATGCTCTCCCGAGTTCATTAATGGTGTGCAAACTTTTCTGCTTGCGGCTGAGGCAAACAAGCGGGCGGATGGTTTTATGCCTTGTCCATGTGTTGGCTGTAAGAATGATAACAATTACTCTAAGTCAAGAACCATTCATGTCCACCTATGTTTGAGTCCGGTTTCATGCCCCACTATAATGTTTGGACCAAGCACGGAGAGAGAGGGGTTATGATGGAAGACAATGAAGAAGAAGAGGACGACGACAGCTATCCTGGCCATGATGGGTTCCCTGAATACGATGATACAACAATGGGGGAAGAAGCTGAGCCGGCAATGCGGGAAGAAGCTGAAGAAGAGGCATCAGATGAGCCTGCTGATGATCTAGGTCGGGCCATTGCCGATGCAAAGAGAAACTGTGCAAGTGATCTGGAGAAGAAGAAGTTACAACGCATGTTAGAGGATCACAAGAAACTTTTGTACCCGAATTGTGAAGCTGACAAGAAAAAGTTGGGCACCACACTGGAATTGCTGCAATGGAAGGCAGATAATGGTGTATCTAACAAGGGATTTGGAAAGTTGCTAGTAATGATAAAGAATATGCTTCCAAAGGACAACGAATTGCCCGAGAGTACGTACGAAGCAAAGAAGGCTGTCTGCCCTCTAGGGTTAGAGGTGTAGAAGATACACGCATGCTCTAATGACTGCATCCTCTACCACGGTGAGTACGAGGATTTGAACGCTTGCCCGGTATGCGGTGCATTGCGCTATAAGATCAGGCGCGATGACCCTGGTGATGTCGAGGGCGAGCGCCCTAGGATGAAGATTCCTGCCAAGGTGATGTGGTATGCTCCTATAATACCACGGTTGAAACATTTGGTCCAAAACAAAGAGCATGCCAAGCGATGCGATGGCACAGAGAAGACCATAAGAAAGACGGAAAGTTGAGAGTACCCGCTGACGGGTCGCAGTGGAGAAAAATCGAGAGAAAGTATGGGAAGGAGTTTGCAGATGACGCAAGGAACGTATGGTTTGGTCTAAGCGCAGATAGCATTAATCCTTTTGGGGAGCAGAGCAGCAAGCATAGCACCTGGCCTGTGACTCTATGTTTGTATAACCTTCCTCCTTGGTTGTGCATGAAGCGGAAGTTCATTATGATGCCAGTGCTCATCCAAGGCCCAAAGCAACCCGGCAACGACATTGATGTGTACCTAAGGCCATTAGTTGAAGAACTGTTACAGCTGTGGAATGGAACATGTGTACGTGCGTGGGATGAGCACATGGGCGAAGAATTTGACCTAAAGGCCTTGCTGTTCATGACCATCAGTGATTGTCCTGCTCTCAGTAACCTTTCAGGATAGACAAACAGGGATACCGTGCATGCACGCACTGTTTGCATGATACCGATAGTATATATTTGGACAATTGTAGGAAGAATGTGTACCTGGGAGATCGTCGATTTCTTCCGAGCAGGCATCCCGTAAGAAAGAAAGGCAAGCATTTGAAAGGTGAGGCGGATCACCGGATGAAGCCTTGCCACCGTACTGGTGCTGATGTACATGATATGGTCAAGGATTTGAAGGTAGTCTTTGGAAAGGGTCCTGGCGGACAACCTGTTTCGAATGACGCCGATGGACGCGCACCCATGTGGAAGAACAAATCTATATTTTGGGACCCGCCCTATTGGAAGGACCTAGAGGTCCGCTCTATAATCGACGTGATGCACGTGACGATGAATCTTTGTGTGACCCTGCTTGTCTTCTTGGGCGTGTATGGCAAGACAAAAGATACACCTGAGGCACGGGAGGACCAGCAACGTATGCATGGAAAAGACAACATACATCAGGGTCATGCCAGCTATGCTCTTACCAAAGAAGAGAAGGAAATCTTCTTTGAATGCCTGCTCAGTATTAAGGTACCATCTGGCTTCTCGTCGAATATAAAGGGAATAATAAACATGGCAGAGAAAAAGTTCCAGAACCTAAAGTCTCATGACTGCCACATGATTATGATGCAAGTGCTTTCGGTTGCATTGAGGGGGCTTCTATCGGATAACGTTCGGTTAGCCATTGTGAAGCTATGTGCATTCCTCAATGCAATCTCTCAGAAGGTAATCGATCCAGAAATCATACCAAGGTTAGAGAATGATTTGGTGGAATGTCTTGTCAGTTTCGAGTTGGTGTTCCCACCATCCTTCTTCAACATCATGACGCACGTCCTAGTTCACCTATGCGAAGAGATTAACGTTTTGGGTCCTGTATTTCTACACAATATGTTCCCCTTTGAGAGGTTCATGGGAGTCTTAAAGAAATATGTTCATAACCGTGCTAGGCTAGAAGGAAGCATCTGCAAGGGCCATGAAAATGAGGAGGTCATTGAGTTTTGTATTGACTTTATTCCTGACCATAAGCCGATTGGTGTTCCTGAATCGCGGCATAAGGGCAGACTGGATGCAAAAGGTACGCTAGGAGGGAGTCAAAAAATATGTATGGATGGACATTCTCTCACTGAAGCACACTACACAGTTCTACAGAATTCCGCCTTGGTGGCTCTATATATGGACGAACACAAGAATTTTCTACGCTCCAAACACCCGGAGCGGTCTGATGACTGGATTACACGTGAACAAAGCAGGAGTTTCGCCGGCTGGTTGCAGACACGTACCATGCATGACGCCTCTATTGAAGATGACCTGTACTCGCTGTCCCAGTTACCATCTTCGAATATAATGACTTTCAAAGGGTACGAGATAAATGGTAATACATTTTACACGATCGCCCAAGATAAGAAGAGCACCAACCAAAACAGTGGTGTCCGCTTTGATGCAACAACCAAGACGGGAAAGGAAACATATTATGGTTACATAGAGGAGATATGGGAACTTGACTATGGACGTGGTATGAAGGTCCCTTTGTTTCAGTGCAAATGGGTCAATATGACACGAGGCGGGGTAATGGAAGACCCGCAGTATGGAATGACAACAGTGGATCTCAACAATCTTGCTTATGCAGACAAACCATTTGTCCTAACTAATGATGTGGCACAGGTTTTCTATGTGAAGGATATGTCTACCAAGCCGAGAAAAAGAAAATATAAGGAAGTGAATGCATCATACGATGAGCCAAAGCGCCACATAGTTCTTTCTGGGAAGAGAAACATCATGGGAGTGGATGACAAGACAGACAAGTCAGAAGATTATGAAAAGTTTGATGAAATTGCTCCATTAACAGTGAATATTGACCCGAGCATACAGTTAAATGATGAAGATTTTCCATGGCTACGACGCAAAGGGACACACGGGAAGAAAAAGTTTCACACCCAAAGATCTGGGATGTGATCGGCTTCATTATCATCACTTTCTTCTGTGTTTCACACCCAGGAGGGAATCTCTGTAATAGTTAGGGTAGTTATGTGTTTTGGCATTTGAAACGCGAAGAAATTTTATGTGCAAACAAATTCTTTCATGCATTTACTGATTTTTTTAGCTAAATGACCCTGAAATTGAAAAGCATTTCAAATGAACTCAGAAAAGGTTGAAAATTGGCATGGTATCATAATTTCACCCACATAGCATGTGCAAAAAAGTAGAGAGGGTTACCGCAAAAACTGGATGCACTTCGTGTACAAAACGGACAATTTCTTTCGAAATATTAGGGTTTGGGACGAAAACTCATGCATTACAAAGGCATTTCATTTTTTAAATAACCTAAGCATTACCAAATTGAATATAATGATAAAACACACTAATATTAAACATAAGAAAAAAGAATCACTGAAAAAAATCTATTTTCAAAGTTAAGTTATTCACACAAATTTCAAATAATTCAAAATGTAATCTATTCAAATTCGTAAACTATTCGCACTAACAGAAAGTTTGTAATTTTTTGTACCTAAAGCAAAAATACTCACAAAGAAACTCTAAATACACCAAAAAACAACTCAAAAATAAATAAAACAAAAATAAATAAATAAAAAAATAAGAAAATAAAAAAGCCCGCCTACTGCGCCACAGCGGCCTGCATACGACTAGAAACCCAACCTGTTGTTGGGCCAGGATGCAGGCCCGCAAAGGCCCAGTGGGCCCACAGGGCAGCACAGAACATTTAGGCCCAGTAGGCCTGCTTTGGAGAGGAGCTCGAGAGAGCTACCGCACTGGGGCTTATAAACCAGTGTGGACGCCCCTCGACTAGCGAGGTGGGACTAAACATGACGCACCACACCTGCGCCAGCGCACCCCCTTTAGTACCGGGTGGTGGCTCAAACTGGTACTAAATGGGGGGGGTTCTTTAGTACCGGTTGGAGCCACCACCCGGTACTAAAGGGGGTGCGCTTCCCGCTGCTTGGCCTGGCCAAAACATACCTTTAGTACCGGTTGGTGGCTTCAACCGATACTAACGGTTATTCTATACAAGAAAACACTTCAAAAAAATTAGTTTCTCATCTCTCCCTCTGCTTCTTTCTCCTCTGCCCCGTCACCGCCGCCCCTCGTCGCCGTCCCTTGTCGCCGCCCTAGTCACCGTTCGTCGCCGTCCCCGTCCCCATCGCCGCGCCGCGCCCTGCCCTCCCGTCGTCCCCGCCCGGCCCGTCCCCGTCCCCGTCGTCGCCGCGTCGTCCCCATCCCCGTCGTCACCGCCCGTCTCTGTCCCCGTCACCGCCCCCCGTCGCCGCGCCTCGCCGGTAAGCTCCTGCCCCGACCGCCATGTCCACACACACACAGTTATAGAAATGTTAGCAAATTTTCTATTTTTTTAGTTATAGAAATATTAGAAATGTTACTTATATAGAAATGTTATAAATTTTTTTGTTTTTTAGTTATAGAAATATTTATAGAAATTTTACCAATATTTCTGTTTTTTAGTTATAGAAATATTAGAAATGTTAGTTATATATATGGAAATGTTAGAAATTTAAGAGTTAGTTTTAGCTAGATGAATTAGATTAATGTCAAATTGCTAGAATTTGCATATAGAATTTTAGTTATCACAATCCAATCATTTAAAAATGTTACTTTTTGCGGGCATATAGTATTTGTTCTTGACGATGCCCGGCCCGCATCCTTGCCGTCGACCCATTTGCCACGACGTCCGGCTGACCCATATCCGAGACTGGGCTTCGCCGGGCTGGCACTGGGAGGTGCTACCTGGAGGGGCATGCCGCTTGGTGAGGAACCCGGCCTCGGGTCCCGTCGTCGACCCTGATCTCCTTTGGTGGCGTTCGCGTGGGGAACATTCAGTGCAGAGGGAGCCGGCCCCGCCGGAGGTGGTGCGTCGTCGTGTCAGGGAGGAGGATGAGCACATCCATCGCTACATGGCTGCTATGGACATCAAGTTCTCCAATACCTGGCATGTTCTTTGGGCAGATGACCGGAGATATGATGCTGTGATGGTTCCTTGTCTTTGGGTGTCCACCACCCGCGCCCCAAGAACCACGAGTGGCCTAGATTCTTCTTTAGTATTCGATCTTTATTAGCTACCTAGCCAGTGATGTATTCGAGATTATATATTATTCGAGACGATGCATATTATGTACTATATGATTCAGTTTTTCCTTATTGATTGCATCCATGCATTGTAATCTGAATACTAAATTGTTTTATATTTCTTCTGGATTAGTGTTAAATAAAAGCTATGGCAGACAATACCAGGCCAGATGATTTGAATGAAGCAAATGACGGCTCCCAATATCTGAACAATACCGGGAAGGGTGATGATAAGATATTCGATCAGGACGACCGAGCTGATGAAGTCATGAACTATGATTATGATGAGACAGACAATTTTGATCTTGAAATAACAAAGACTACCGACGGGGTATATTTATATAAGCAGGCATCTAGTGATCATCACATATTTTTTTGATTTGAAGATATATTAATGAATCGATCTTTCTTCTTTCAGCCCTCCGGATCGAGCAAATCTGCTTCTACAGACAGCAGGACAAAGCGAGGCCCGGGCAAAAAGTTGAAGGAGGGTGTAAAGTATAACATCGATTCCATCAAAGCCGGTGGCGAACCCCTCACGCCTAAGAACATTGCGAACAAGTTCGTTCGTCAGTGCGGAGTTCTTGTGAAGGACAAACTCCCAATCTCCATTCAAGAATGGAAAGAGCCAAAAACTAAACGTCTAGATGTTACTTGGGTCGACGATAGAGCAAAAACCAATCTTTGGGAATCTCTAATGGAACATTTCACCCTACCAGATTATTTCACTCATGCAGATGTGCAGAAAGTCAAGGACACTGCTCTTAAGAAGATGGCAATTGCATTCAACACCCACAAGAAAACTGTATGGGCCAACTACCTCGCTGCAAATAGGAAGACTCCTGAATTCATGGGAACACTTGAGAAGCAAAGAGAACACTGGCTCGCTTTCATGGAATTCAAGGAATCAAAATTATCTAAGGAACGGTTGAGAAAAAACAAGGCCAATGCAGCAAAAAAGACGCAGTTCCATAGGCTGGGGCCATGTGGCTATGCGGTGGCAATGCCTAAGTGGGATAAGTCTGAGCAAGATATGGAGGATGCAGGGGTCACTCCGGTTACTAGGAGCTGGCCCCCCAGGTGCAGAACTTGGTTCTATGCGCATGGGGGGGAGTTGGACCCGAAGACAGGCGAGGTTTCGAAGAAGGCAAGTCTAAAAGGAGCCGAACAAAAGTTACTTGACGCAATAGAAGATGCTCGAAAGGGCGTGTTCACGCCCAACAGAGAGAACGATGAGCTTACGCGCACCCTGGGAAATCCTGAACACCTGGGAAGAACACGAGGCAAGGGCGTTATTCCCCTGGTATGAGGGCTTTTCAGAATGGGACGACGACTACAGGACCCGTGCAAGAAAGAAGAGGGAGGGGGAGAAGAAGAGGAAGCTGGAGGAGGAGTAGAGGAAGCAGGACGCAGAACGCCTTCAAGGCCTAGAAACAAGGCACGCAGACTTGGCACTCAAATTCCAGCAGCAGCAGTAGCAAATCAACTCACTTAGCCAGGAAAGGGGGTCTCAGCAGCGGCAGCCGCAAGCGGGTGATCGTCCAGCATTGGATAGCACCGTCCCATCCATGCCGAGAAGCAGCATTGGTTCCGCCCCGGGCGATGCACTACTGGATACATACCCTGTGGATGACATCATAGAGAACACATACTATGAGCTACACTTCAAAATGAAGAACATATCCATGAAGGTGGAGCATGCCCTTGCTTTTACAAATACCCCCAAAGAAACCTTCCATTGCATCCCGATTCCAGCGGGCTATGCTCGTGTCTTGGTTGATGAGGTGGTGGACCAATATTCGGGGCTAGAACATGACATTCCTGGAGGTGACGATGAGCACACACAGGGAGAGGCCATACATCGTATCATCCTATGGAGAAAGGATTGCATCATCTTTTGAAGGCCACCGACACCGCGTCAGCCGACTCCTCCTCGAAGTCCATCACCGAGTCAGGGGACTCTCGCTCCTCCAAGTCCACGAACGCGTGAGCCGACTCCTCCTCGAAGTCCGCCACCGTGTCTGCAGACTCCCGCTTCTCCAAGTCCACGAACGCTTGGGCCAACTCCTCCTTGAAGTCCGCCACCGTGTCAGCAGACTCCCGCTCCTCCAAGTCCACCAATGCGTGAGTAGACTCCTGCTCCAACTCAGACATGTCAGCCATCTCCGCCGCCTCAGCAATCGCAGAAGAGACACGCCGCAGCTATGGTGCGTAGCGGTATGAGTCAAGGTAGTACATGAGGTACAGGCAGAGGCAAGCGATATAAATATGATCCAAGCAGCCTCGCTCCTCTTCCTCAGAGGCCTTATGACACGACCGAGGAGCAAAACAAAGCCATAGTGAAGAACCAAGTGGACGCCCATTTTGGACCGAAATCGGCACCGCCGCCAAGGAAGAAAGTGCCTGAGGAAAAGATTGACCACTTCATTCGTATGGCTAGACCACTAGCTCCCAAGCCTATTGACTCTGACTATGAGCGCGAACTCAGGAAGGCACATCGAGCACGACTATAGAGGGAAGCGAGCTCGAGACAACAAGCATATGCCAAAAATGCGGGAAAACCGTTTCCCAGCTAGGAGAACAGGCGGCGCAATCGATCCCCCCGCTTGTTGTGCCAACAACACATGAGAGTACGCGCCGTATATTATTGTGGGCAAACCATTCCCTAGCTGAACAATCTGGTAATAACCGAGGAGCATATAAGCCAGGATAAAATGCTCGGTATCAGTGTTGGACAACTCCTCGACATCGAGCCCATGTCCCCTCTTAGAGAGGAGGAAATAAAACAGCAATATGTCCACGGCCAACCTTTGGTCAAGACCGAGGAGGTCAAGAACGTCCCAACAAGAATGTATGAATTGCATCAGTGGTACATGAACATTACCAAGATTTCCAATCGAGAGTCCCTCATGGTGAATGTCAAGGAGGAGCATTACTACCATGAGAAAGCTCTGTCCGTTGAGTATTTAGAACTATTTTAGTTATACAATCAAGACGCACTCGACAAATCTCTCGTCAGTTGCTATTCTCTGTAAGTGATTTCTTTCTGTAATTTAAGTCTCAAGCTAGCTGTAGTGATCATTTTGATCAATCATTACCTGTAATTATCCTCACTATATTCTTTTCTGTGGTATTATGTAGGATGAAGAAATATGAAATGAAAAAATCTGGATGCTATATGGCATTGGGTTCATTGACCCAAATACCGTTAATGAGTACACATGGAATATTCCAAGTTGTCAAGCAAGTTTAGAGGAAAGCATGCTAGAGTTCTTCAAGCGCCTCAATAGCAATGAAGATATACTACTTCCTTACAACTTCCTGTGAGTCACACTATCTTGTACTAAAAATTCTATTTTTGCTTACTAGCTAGCTAGATGTTAATAATTAAGTGTATAGGGTTTAGGCTAGTTGACTAGTGTTGTGCACATGCCCGCTTAATTAAGAAATGCAAACGTGTGTGCATGCAGTTTCCACTGGATCTTGTTAATCATTAAAGTTGATAAAGGAATAGTTGAAGTACTGGACTCACTACTTAAGGCAGAAAGTGACTTCGCCATCATGAAGGGGATAGTCAGCAGGTAATTTCAATCATTATTAACTATATCTTGGCCTATTTAATTAGTTCGTCATTTCCTGATATCAACTACTTAATAACCCCTTTATTCATTTTTTTGCTGGCGGGCAGGGCTTGGGCAAAGTTCATCAAGGTGACTCCAGGCAAATGACGACAAAAGCTGTATTGGTATCGACCAAAGGTAAGTAATTAAGTATTACTAGCTAGCTTACCATCTCTTTAATTCTTGTTTCAAAACCAATAATTAATTATTATCTGATTAAATTCCATTCTTGTAAAGTCCCTGAGGCAACACTAAAAAAAATACACTTTCGTGATGATACGTGTTTGTCACAGTAGGTCACATTTTCTGTCATGCATGTACATCCATGCTGATTTTATGACAGAATCAAGATAGTCATACCTGTGCTGTCGTAGAAGTGTTCCATGACATTAGCAAAATTATCATCACGGAAGTGTCCACTTCCATGACGATAAATCATGCGTCACAGAAGTGCTTTCGTCAAGGGTGACCGACACGTGGCATCCACCGTAATGGAACGCCGTTAAGATATCAGGTCAGGTTTTGGATCCGATAACCCGTTAACAGCCTCGACCAACAGGGATTTTCCACGTGTAAAATCATCATTGGCTGGAGGAAACACGTGTTGGCTCATCATTGGGACAGATGTCATCCACACATTGGACAGAAGGCGCCTATGATACGTCGACATGTGGCACGGCCCATTCCTGTGAAAAGCCCAACCCGTTTGACTTGGTCAAAAGGTGGCAGGCCAGCCCATGTAAAGCCTGTTAACGGCATGTTCGCATATAGCCCATTTACAGCCCGCTAACCCAAGGCCCATTACGCCCTATCCGAATTAGGCCCAGTAGCGTCATCTGGGCCACCCAATATGATTCTAGCCTGTTTTTACTTCTGGCCCATGTACAGCCCATGACGTCTTTCAGCCCATATGAGGCCCTATGTAACTCTTGGCCTATTAACGACCCGTGGTGAAACTGGCTCGTAATGAACAGTGTATCACTTTACACCCATTAACGGCCCATGGTGAAACTGGCCTGTAATGAACACTGTATCACTTTATACCCATTAACGGCCCGTTATTCTGTTGGCCCGTTTCCACCCCATGTTATCTTTTGGCCTTCTCAGAGCCCATTTATTCTTGGGCTCATTTCCAGCATTCGTTTACTTATGGCCCGTTACTGTCATTTTCTGCTTGTGGGCCAAATTCAGCCCGTGGTTACAGTCGGCCCGTTTGTGGTCCGTTAATACGTTGGGACGTTTTCATAGCGTCATCAAATACGGCCTATTAACGATGGCCCGTTATGGTTGGCCCATGAACGGGCGATTCCAACTCTAGCCCATTTACGGCCATAATGTGGTCTGTTTGGCCCATGTTTGGCCAATCGATCATACGGCCCGTATAAGGCCCATTGATGATACGACCCGCAGAAGGCCCATTGTTTCTACGGCCTGTAGAAGGCCCATTGTTTCTACGGCCTGTAGAAGGCCCACTATTTCTACGGCTAGTAGGAGGCCCAGTGTCACTATGGTAAATATTAGCCCATGGTTATTGTGGCCTAGTTTTAAAAAATAGGTTATTGCAGCCACTAGCTATCCCCGGAAAAAGAACTGCAATGACTACAAGTAAACAAATAAACAGGACAATAAGGAAATAAATAAGCAAGCAACTAATGCTAGGCTATCACGGCTATTACACATATTACATCCACTGGGCATCAAAGTTCGCCACCAGTGCAAATATAGGGAACAAAGCAGCATATCATATACACTGGTTGAAGTTGGCGACCAGCGCAAATAAATGCCGCAGCAAAACAAATCCAGAACTGAAACCACTTCAGAGGATCTCAAGAAACAATATCCTGGGTACCCATAATGCTGGCAAGATGCTTAGCAAGCTTATTAACTTTCTCTTGTTTGGCGCTTAAATCCTCCAGCGCTTGTTGTTGCACCAGAAAATATGCATCTGAATTCTGCAGGGACTTCCTCAGTCCTTCAGCTTCCTTTCGCAGCACATCTGATTGATGTCTTTCAACTTGAAGTTGAGACTCAAGAAGACGAACTGATTCAGGCAGTGAGTTCGAAGAGCTTGTGCCAGCAGTAGTGGCCAGTAACTCGAACACTACATCAAGACAGGACTTTTGGGTTCCCTCACTGTCGTCAAGATAGTTTTTATCAGCTTTCTTGGAGACCAACAGGGATGTCTCACTATCTCGAACCTTATCTGCATTACTTCCTTTACCATTGGATAACGCGGTACTGTTCTCCAATATTTTGTCCGCATTCTAAAAGAGAAACAAGCAGACACATCACATGTTTACCATGTTGTATATGAAACTAATTTTGATAAATGAGTTCAGTAGTAAAGTGGACAGGATAACAGCATGAAACAAACATATATCTATGTACCATGGTCACTTTATGGTCTATATCATTCTAGTTTTATTGCCAAATCAAGATAGAGACATAGTTCAAATAATACTTGTTCAAGACAAAGCAGAATAGACCGAATATAAGTGTGGGTAACTATAGAGCAATAACAACACTTGTAATGTGCATGACATGAGAACATAACTGTTTATTCAATTGAAACTGAAATCAACATAGAGCAGGTTACAACAGCAAACCAGTTAAAGAAACAGGTTTAAAACATACCTGTTGCGCCATTGGAGTTTCAATTCCATCCTTCAAATTTGAAAATAGTTGGTATGAGTAAATACAGTAATGCAAGAGCAAAGGAATATGAACCATAGCTACAGAACATGACTCGAGAACAAATCTTTTTCTCCTTTAAGCGTTGAGTTGGGATTCGGAGTGGTGGTACTCGTGCTTTGGGCACTGCAGTTCCCTTACTAACTGCTCGTGTTTGGGTGCTCTGTGGTGGAGACGGTGCTGTGTCAATTGGAACTGGGTTACTATCTATTGGGGTTGGGGTTAGGAGGGGTGTATCTGGTTCTCTGTCCAACTGGGTAGGGGTACAATCTGCGAGAGTCTGGGTTATGTGTGGTGGAGCTGGCCCTTGGGCAAGTACAACTGTGGTTCTATCTGCATCAACTGGTAGCACTATCTTTTCTGAAGACCATGTTGTTACTCCCTTAGATACTGCCATCACGCTCTCCAATTTAAATGGATGATAAACAAGAAAAGTAATTAAAAGTATAGACATTGTATGATAGACAGGTGCAATGGATAGTGGCGAATAAAAGAAAGCATGAAATAATTCATATTTATGTTGTCTAACCAAACAGGATAGCATGACACAATTTCACATATATGATGGCTAACTAAACAGGATAGCATGACACAATTTCACATTATGATGGCTAACTAAAAAAGATGGAAAGACATAGTTCAAAATATGAGACTATGTAAACAGGATGACATGACATAACTATATAATGTGTTTATTAAATAGGTAGGCATGCCACAATTCACATACATTCACGGATAAAATGCCATAATTCAAAATATGATGACTGTAAACACGAAGCAGGATGAGATGATATAACTATATGATGTCTTTATTAAATGGGTTGCCATGCCATAATTTAGATAGATGATGTGTATGTACTATGTAAACATGATGGCATGATATAATTCAAATATATGATTTATATAGTAAGCAAGTAAGCAGATGGCAATCCATATATGATTTAAAAACTATGCAATGCAAGATAACATGCATGACATGTATAACCCTGCCAAGTTTGAGCATAGACCTCAGGGGGGAAATAGGACTGGTCATCAGTCTCTGAATCCTCCTTTGAGGAGCTCTCTATAACCAGCAAGATGTCTGCTTCAACAGGTAGCATTGTCTGCTCTGAATACCTTGTTTTCACTCTAGATACTTCCATCAGCGCTTCAAATGGCTGATGCACAGGAAGAGTAGTTGAATATACAAACGTTGTCGACAAATGGAACACGTAATACAAAAAAATGATAGCATGATATAATTCACATACATGATGATTGGCTAAACAGCATAGCATTGCATAATTCACATATATAATGCCTTTACAACAAGATAGCATTGTATAATTCACATATATAATGTCTTGCAACAAGATGGCAATGCATAATTCACATATATGGTAATTAGACACTGAATAGGTGGCATTCACACAAAGCATGTCTAAACTAATCAGATGACATAGCAATGCGAGATACCATACACACGATATGAGCAACATAACCCTGCCAAGTTAGAGCATACACCTCGGGGGGGGGATAGGACTGGTCATCTGTCTCTGAATCCTCCTCTCAGGAGCTATCCGTAACCAACGAGATATGTGCTTCGTCAGATAGCGTAGTCTGCTCTGAAGACCTTGTTTTCACTCCAGAATTTGCCATCACTATGTCAAATGGCTGATGCACACGAAGTGCAGTTGAATGTACTAACATTGTTGCCAAATGTAATATGTAACGAAAAAAAGTATGGCCTGATATAATTTACATATAAGATGACTGGCTAAGCAGGATGGCATTGCAAAATTCACATATATGATGCCTGGCTAAACAAGATGGCATTGCATAATTCACATAAACGATGAATAAACTAAACAGATGGCATTCGCACAAAGGATGTCTAAACTAGGCAGATGACATATTTGATGTATAAAGTAAGCAATGCAAGACACCATATGCATGATATAACCAACATCAGCATGCCAAGTTAGAGCGAACACCTCAGGGGGTAAATAGGAGTTGTCTTCTCCTTCTGAATCCCCCTCAAAACAGATATCTTCCTCTCGATTACAATCTGAAATGCATGTAGGGGGGCTGCCTTTGCACCTACCATGGAGCGACGTCTGCATGAAATTTTGTTGCCACGCAAGGCTCGTCTCTTTTGCTCTACATGGTCAGTTCCATTGTTTACAATAACTGTCATGCATAGGAGTAAAACATAGTGAGATTATGTAAGGAGTGCATGCAGAAATCCAGAGTGATGGTAGCAACCTGTGGATAGACCCAAAACCAATAATAGCAGACAGATAATGGCTTCAGTTAAAAAATACAGATAATGGCTTCTTTACTGTTTGTTTCCCACCCAACATGGAACTCATAGTAGACACCGGAGATTAACCAGATAGTAGATAGATACTATTGATAGCGGCCCCGATATGTACCCCACAACCATTTAAAAACTCAGGTTTGACCATTAGTTTGGAGCTAACTCAGAGTCTAATTGGTGAACAGGACAATAAAGTAGCATGTAATATTAAGCGATGCATAACGTAAGCAGACACGAAAGAGTGCGACCTCTCTTGCGGACCCGTGTAGTCCTTGAGGTCATCTGCTCGGTTGATGATGGTAATGCAGTTTTCAGGGCTGCCAGTAGCGGGGAAGAAGATCTGAGGCGGTGAAAGACAGTCTAGAGGCCGGATCCCTGCTGTGCTGGACCCTTCTATCATTGGAGCAGCTGAGCTGGGGTGGATGACTGTGCAGCAGGAGCGGGACAAACCACGCAAGGTTTTCTTTGACAACTATCTGTAAGAGAAGTAATTCTATAAGGGCTCATTTGAATTGGAGGATTCCAACAATGCAGGGATAGGAAATAGACAGGAATAGGATAGGAATGCACGTGCAAAACAGAGAATTTAAAAACACAGGATTTCTGCCAATCTAGGTGTTTGATTCACAACAATTGGAAGATCACAGGATGCAAAGAAGCATGGTCTCTTAGTCTTGTGCAGTTATAATGCTATTATGCTACTATCTCTTAGTCTTATGCTTCATGAATAGGAATTTGAAAAGGTGGACAAGTGAAAATTAAAATTCCTACGTTTTTTCTTTCAAGGAGACACTAGAGGAACAAATCTGTGAGCTCAGTGGACAATATATATAACATGTAGAGTAAAAAAGAGATGCAACAAGTGTACAACCTCTTTGGCGAAGCCATGTCGATCTCAGCATGATTGGGTTGGCTGGTGAGGATGCTTCGGCTGACTTTGCTGTCGGAAGAGGGGAAGAAGATCTTAGGCGTCTGGAGATGGTGCCCAAGGTACTGCTCTGCTGCGATGGAGGGCTTCGTTGTTGGAGCAGATCCGGTGAGTTGTACGATGCTGAGGCTAAAGGAGGACAAGAGAGACAACGAACAACGTTAACCTGAGTGGAATTCTAATAGCATATCCAATAGATGACGTAAAATACATAACCACAAAGTGCTAGATGTAAAATACATCAGCCGCTCATCTCTGAACTTAACTGTCAAAACTGAACTTAACTGTCGAAACTGAACTTAACTGTCGAAATTGAATTTTGCTGTTGAAACTGAATTTTGCTGTCGAAACTGAACGCACGAGCAAGGTGAGGCTACATGTCGGTCGACTGACTTTTTCATCTCTGGTCAGTCGATTTTGCAGTCGTTGGATACGAAATCAAGGGCCTGCGGTTCATCTTCAACCTCCACCCCCGTGAGCCGCCAGCCACCACCGGCGAAACAGCAGCCCTCCAGCCGCCCGTGGCCGGCGTTGCGCCGCCCCGCCCGCCCCGAAAACACTCCCCACCGCCGGTCCGCCACCACACCGTCCATCCCTCTAGCCCCCCCGTGCCGAGCTTTTTCTCCGGCGATCCCCATGCCACCGCCCCGCCAACGCCCCGCCACCGCCGGCAACAACCGCCCCCATCCTGAACCCTAAGATACACTGGTAGAAAAAGGGCCTATTGTCCTGGTTCATAAGGGCCTTTAGTCCCGGTTCCTGAACCGGGACTAAAGGGTCGGTACTAATGCCACATCGCTTTAGTCCCGGTTCAATCCAGAACCGGGACTGATGGGCCTCCACGTGGCCTGTGCGTGGAGCCCAGACAGGAGA
>NC_057806.1:17602754-17608321 GCF_018294505.1 Triticum aestivum | reverse complement strand
CCAACCGGGACCAATAGGCATCCACGCGTCAGCATTTCTGTGGCTGGGTTTTTTTTGAAGGGGGGGGGGGGTTTGGGGGTTTTATGGGGTTAATTTAGGTGTTTCATATATTGTGTTAGCTAGCTATAATTAATAGAGAGAAGTGTCCTCTCTTATGTCCATGCTTGGTCGACGCTACGTACTGTACATACCTATAGAGAGGACTAGACACGCTAGCTAGCTAGTAAGCAAACGAAGGAAACAGAAGATCGTCATGAACATATATGCATACAGAGAGAAGTGATATCGACCACCTCTCCTTCTCCGAGAGATTGGTCGAACAACAAGTTCTCGTATATCTATCCGACACTACCAGCTACATATATACAATAATTATCTCTTAGAAATATAATCATATGGACTCATGGTCCACATAGTATTCTCCATCTTCAGAGATCACGTGGTCAAGAAAGAATGCCGCCAATTCCTCTTGAATTGCTCGCATGCAAGCTAGTGCTAGGAGTTCATCCCGCTTCCGAAACATCTAATTTGAAGAAGGGGGTCAATACATATATATATGAATGAATGAAACTGAACACAAATGATGGTAATAAAATAAAATTGTGAATGTTGTTATTTACGTACTTCATATTGTTCGTCAGAGTACCCTCCCCGCTCACAGGTCGTGTGGTGGATGGACTCGCAGACGTAGTATCCACAGAAGTCATTCCCTTGTTCCTGCCACAACCACTTTGCAAGAAATAGAGGTCAATCAAACTGATAAGCAAGAATGCTAAATGGTATTGATGAAACTAGCGCTTGAATCACTAGGAGATGCGCAGAACATGCTACTATAGTACTTACTTTCGGGTGTCTAAATTCCTGCTCCTTTGGCAGTCCCGGAACTTTTCTGGTGAATTTTCTCCAAACCCTGCCGGACAAAGAAAACAATTACTTGATATCAGGAAATGAACAAAGTTGCTGATATGGTGGATAATGATAGATTTAACATACTTCTTGAGGATTTTAGTCATGTCCGCATACTCCTGGGGATCTTTTCGTTTAGAGTCCAAGACAGTTACTACTCCCTGCTCAATCCTAATCTCTAGGAGAATATAGTGGTACCTGCGCACGCATGCATAACTCATCAATTACATTACTATAACCTAGACTAATATATAAGGGAAACCGAATATGCACAAGACAGTAACACTCACTTGAAGTTGTAAGGAAAGAGTATTATATCTTTGTTTTCATTTTTTTTGAATGATCATAGCAAGTTGGCCTCGGTATCTTCGGGACGATGTTCAACCTCAGTTGCATCTATGAGATATGTGTTAACGAACCCAATATCACCGATTTGTCTTTTCTTCAATTCGGCGATCTTCAATCTGCATAATATAGCGAGGATAATTATAAATACATGCAATGAAAGAGATGAGCTATATAGAGAGACTTAATGACAGAAGTAGTAGTACTTATAGACAGTAGCATGTGACCGTTGTTTTATCGAGGGCCAATTGATTGAAAAACTGATAGAACTCCTCAAATGGAATAGGCAACAGTTCAATTCCAACGAGGTCATGCTCCGGTTTAACTCTTGCATACAAAGTACTCCTCCCCCCAGACTCTCTGCAGATTTTCAAGTACCAATCATGTAATCTTCGCATCATCGTTGTTAAAGATTTTTCATCTTTGACGAGAGGCTTCCCGTACTCATATCTGTGTATCTGCACCTCGATGGGATCATAATGTACATCATCGGGCAGGTAATCGTCAACATTGCGATAACCGGGCACCATCCTCGGATCGACGATGTCGCTAGGCACATTGAGCGGGGGGCACGATTGCTTCGCTTGTTCGCCGAGCTGGGCAATTTGTTTCCCAGCTGCTCGTCGTTCTTTCAGCCTTTGATCAGTGACTGTACTTCCCGACCGCTCCGCTTCGGCCCATGTCTTTGCAATAATGCGCTCATAGTTGCCTTTCGGCGGAGACTTGGGTGGTTTTGCCAAGGCAGCCAGAGTGCACTTCACTTTCACCGGATCTACCTTCTCCTCCGGAGGTGGATGTCTCTTTGCTTTCAACCCTTCAAACCAGTCATCCACTTCGGTTCACGCAATCTTCGCGTTCTCCTCCGGAGTCCTCTCCTATGGTAACTTCTGTGGACTCTTTAGAGAAGGACCGAATCTGTATGTCCTCCCGCCTCTGGCTATACTGCTAGACGCCGGCCGAACAGATGGAGCGGCTGTCTTGTTTACTTGCTTACGAGGCGGAGGAGAAGGACTACGACGCGCCGGAGTAGCTGCCGGAGCGGCGGCGGGTCTCTTCCGCCCTTGCTGATGAGGCGGAGAAGGAGGAGGCTGGCTGCTCGGGCGCGCCGGCGCAGGCGGAGAAGAAGGCGGAGTGCCGCCACGCGCCGGAGAAGGAGCCGTCCGAGGGCCCTAATCGTCACTCGCCAGAGGAGGAGGCGGTGGAGGACGCGGAGTGCCCTGACTCGCCGGAGGAGGAGGAGGAGGCGGAGGTGTCCAGTTCAGAAGGTTGATGAGCTCCTTCCGCCATAGGCATGGAGTCTTCAGAGGAGAACCCAGCCGAGTCTCCCCTTCACCGGTAGGGTGGTCAAGCTGGAGGTCCTCAAATCCCTCCGTTATTTCATCCACCATCACCCTAGCATATCCTTCTGGAATCGGCCGACAGTGAAAAGTTGCGCCAGGTTCAGTAGGATAAACAGAGCCAACAGCCGCCTTGACCTTCAAATTCATCCATTGCGTCATAAGGTGGCAATTTTGAGACTCCGTGATAGCATCCATGGGATAGCTGGCAGGAGCCGTCAAGGCATGCTCCGGCTGAAGCAGCTCGGTGGAAGCCACGCTGCTTCTCCGCTGATATGGCGGGGTAGCTTCGGGGGAAGCTTCGGCAGTATGTTTGCTGCAATTTGCTTCTCGTTCCTCTATCGCTTGTACCCTTGCTTGTAGCGCCTGCATTTGGGTCTGCTGCACTTTTTTCCTCCTCTCATGGGATTTGTAACCGCCTGCGTCCGGAAACCCAACCTTCCACGGAATGGAGCCTGGCGTGCCTCGTGTCCGTCCAGGGTGCTCAGGATTCCCGAGAGCCATTGTGAGCTCGTCGTTCTCTCTGTCTGGAAGGAACGTCCCTTGCTGCGCTGCTTCGATATAGTGCTGAAGCTTCCTGACTAGTATGTCCATTTGATCATTCGTCCAAATGCACTTCCCTGTCACAGGGTCCAAGGTTCCGCCAGCCCCGAAGAACCAAGTCCGGCAATGGTCTGGCCAGTTAATTGTCTCTGGTTCGATCCCTTTATCAACCAGATCATTCTCAGTCTTGGCCCACTTATGCCGGGCTACGAGGTAGCCACCTGACCCCGTGCGATGGTGATGCTTCTTCTTCGCAGCATTTTGCTTGTTTGTCACCGACATCTTCTTACTCTTTTCCGATGTCTGGTGGGCCACAAATGCGGGCCAGTGATCTCTGATCTTCTCATATCTGCCCTTGAGTTCTGGTGTCTCGTTATTTTCGACAAACTTATTCAGCTCTTTCTTCCACCTCCTGAATAGTTCTGCCATCCTCTTAAGAGCAAAAGACATGATTAATTGCTCTTTAACTGGCTTCTCTGGATTATCCTCTGGCGGTAGGGTGACATTTGACTTCAGCTCAGTCCAAAGATCATTTTTCTGCATATCATTGACATAAGACACCTCAGGGTCTTCTGTAGCCGGCTTAAACCATTGCTGGATGCTGATCGGGATCTTGTCCCTAACCATAACCCCGCACTGAGCAACAAATGTGCTCTTTGTTCGGAGGGGTTCAACCGGTTGGCCGTCGGGCGCGATAGTTATGATCTCAAACTTTTCATCTGAGCTCAACTTCTTCTTCGGGCCTCGTCTCTTTACCGAAGTTGTGCTCGATCCGGAGGGCTAGAAAAAAGAATAAAGACTTAATTAATATGTGTACATACCAAAATAATGAATGCATCAGTTAGCTAGTCAGCAGAAGCTTAACTAATATATATATACCTGGCCGGACTCGGTTCGGTCACTGGAGACGTCCTCACGGTCTCCTTCTTGCACCGGCATTAGGTCACCGGAGCCATCATAATCAGCTACTTCCAGACCATCGGTCTCATTGAGAAACAACGAGCAGATGGCATCACTTCCTCATGCGATTATATCCCCCAACAACTCTTCTTGTACTTCGTCTCGGGCGGTGTCCATAGTTTCTACAAATATTGACAACATGGCAATTATTATTCAAACATGATAGATGGATATATTAGTGGCAAAAACGTAGAACTTATATTAATTAGTGGCCTCGACGCTGCTTCTCTAGGGTTTGGGGTGGCCTCAACGCTGCTTCTCTAGGGTTGGGGTGGCGTCGACAACGCTTCAAGGATAAAAAAAGAAGAGGAAGAAGAAAAAAAAGGAGGAGAAGAAAGAATAGAGGAGTAAGAACTCCTCTATTCTTTCTTCTCCTATTTTTTTTCTTCTTCTTCCTCTTTTTTTTATCGGGAACGAGGGTCGTCGAGGGTCACCGAACGGTAGAGGAAACCCTAAATAGCAAGTATCGTGGGTGTGAGATACATGTGGCCATCGGACACTACATCCACGTCCCACAAGTGACGTGCGCGTCGAAGCCCGCACCACTTGTGGGACGTGGATGTAGTGTCCGACACCGACGGTACATGTATCTCACACCGACGATACTTTCTATTTAGGGTTTCTCCTCTACTACTCGGTGACCCTCGTTCCCGATAAAAAAAGAGGAAGAAGAAGAAAAAAAAGAGGAGAAGAAAGAATAGAGGAGAACTCCTCTATTCTTTCTTCTCCTCTTTTTTTCTTCTTCCTCTTCTTTTTTTATCCTCTTCTTCCTCTCATGTTCGAGAGGATCGCCGAGGGGTCAGGAGGTTGCCTAGTGTCAAAGGATTCAACAAAACCATATCTTCATCATTAGGCGAAAGTAACATGTGCGTGATGGTACGAAGCTCTCCAAAGTTATTTTGGAACAAAGTCCCAGATAAGATAATTCAGTTTTTGGTACAAAGTTCAGCAACACCTTCCAAATATCGTTATTTGGAAGGCCTTTGCTGAAATTCATACAAAAAGGCAAATTATCCTATCCGGGACACCATTCCAAAATAACTTTGGAGGACTTCGTCATGCCCTGGTTACTTCCGGCTAATGATGAAGCCATGGATTTCTTCAATACTTTGACACTAGGAAACCTCTCTCGATCCCTCGGTGATCCTTGACCCCTCGAACCCTCGACGACCCTGGAACCCTCGACCCCTAGACGACCCTAGAACCCTCGACGCTCGATCCCTCAACCCTATAGAACCCTCGACCCCTAGACGACCCTAGAACCCTCGACGCTCGATCCCTCGACCCTGTAGAACCCTCGAAGAAAGGAATAGCTGGAGGAGAAGATCAAAGAAAAAAAAGAAGAAAAAAAAGAGGAGAAGAAGAAAGGAATAGTTCCTTTCTTCTTCTCCTCTTCTTTTCCTTCTTTTTTCTTCTTCTTATTTATTTCTCCTCTTCTTTTCCTCTCCTCTTCTTCTTTCTTTCCTCTTCTTATTT
>NC_057806.1:17601863-17602744 GCF_018294505.1 Triticum aestivum | reverse complement strand
GAGAGGGAGTGGCAACGTGGGGCGACGGTTAGGGTTTGGGTGTCGTGGGGGGGGTTATGGAGGCGTGGGGGTGGGCCGGCCTAGTCGGCATGATGGCCAGTTGGGCCAGTTGGCCCAGTGGGGGGGGCTCCTTTCCTCTCTTTTTTAGTTTTGTTTTCTATTTTTTTTTTCTTTTATTTATTTTCCTGTTCTGTTTTGTTTAATTTAGGGCATTTAAGTATATTCTAAACATGTGCTTTCTTCACTATAATTACCTATGTAATATTTGGCACCGTCCGAACATTTTTGTTTTAATGTTTGAAAACTTTGTTGTTTGCCATATTTTGAATTTGAATTTTGAACCGGTTTCGAACTAACGTGTGATTATCAACACTAACCGAGGTGACGTGGCATCATTTCCAGAGGGTTAATGTAGCTTAATTACCCGGGCGTCACATTATCCTATCTGGGACACCATTCCAAAATAACTTTGGAGGACTTCGTCATGCCCTGGTTACTTCCGGCTAATGATGAAGCCATGAATTTCTTCAATACTTTGACACTAGGAAACCTCTCTCGACCCCTCGGCAATCCTCGACCCCTCGAACCCTCGACGACCCTGGAACCCTCGACCCCTAGACGACCCTGGAACCCTCGACCCTCGATCCCTCGACCCTATAGAACCCTCAAAAAAGGAATAGCTAGAGGAGAAGATCGAAGAAAAAAAAGAAGAAAAAAAAGAGGAGAAGAAGAAAGGAATAGTGGAGAAGAAGAGAAAATAGAATATTCTATTTTCTCTTCTTCTCCACTATTCCTTTCTTCTTCTCCTCTTCTTTTCCTTCTTTTTTCTTCTTCTTATTTATTTCTCCTCTTCTTTTCCTCTCCTCTTCTTCTTTCTTTCC
>NC_057806.1:17600398-17601853 GCF_018294505.1 Triticum aestivum | reverse complement strand
AGAAGAAGAAAGGAATAGTTCCTTTCTTCTTCTCCTCTTCTTTTCCTTCTTTTTTCTTCTTCTTATTTATTTCTCCTCTTCTTTTCCTCTCCTCTTCTTCTTTCTTTCCTCTTCTTATTTTCTTCTTTCCTATCCTCGATGACCCTGGAACCCTCGACCCTCGATCCCTCGACCCTATAGAACCCTCGAACCCTCAACCCTGAAACCCTCGACCCTTGACCCCTTAATGACCCTCGACCCTCTACCCTAGTTCCCGACCCTCAACCCTCTACCCTAGTTCCCGACCCTCGACCCCTCGGCGATCCTCGACACCCTCGTTCCCGATAAAAATTAAGAAGAAGAAGAAGAAGAAGAAGAAGAAGAAGAAGAAGAAGAAGAAGAAGAAGAAGAAGAAGAAGAAGAAGAAGAAGAAAGAGGAGAAGAAGAAAGGAATAGCTAGAGGAGAAGATCGGAGAAAAAAGAAGAAAAAAAAGAGGAGAAGAAGAAAGGAATAGTGGAGAAGAAGAGAAAATAGAATATTCTATTTTCTCTTCTATTTTCTCTTCTTCTCCTCTATTCCTTTCTTCTTTTCCTCTTCTTTTTCTTTTTTTCTTCTTATTATTTATTTCTCCTCTTCTTCCTCTCCTCTTCTTCTCCTTTCTTCCTCTTCTTATTTTCCTTTTTCCTCTCATTCTTTTTCTTCTTCTATTAACAGAAAAAAATCCTAACTTTTCTAAAAATCTATCTTTTGCATACATGAACATATATATACATAGAGAACATACATACATATATACATTTTTATAAAAATGCAAAAAACAAAAAATCTAAAAAAGGGCATATACACGCTCCTTCTTTTCCTTCTTCTTCCTTCTTTTCCTTCTTCCTCCTTCCTCTTTTCTTCTCCAACACAACACTTTTTTTCTTAAATGTTACATATGAACATATAAAGAGCATTATACATCATATACAGAGCATTATATATACATTGAACATACATACATACATACATCTTAACAGAAAAAATGAAAAATAGGCCGCGGTGGTCGGCGACGGTGACGATGGTTGGCGGTGGCGCTTACGGATGGCATGCAGGGACGGCAATGATAAGGAAAGGGGAGGAGGCAGGGGCTCACAGCGCGGCGAGGGGTCGAGGTCGCCGACCGGAATCGGTGTGGCGGCGGACGATAGCGACAACAGGCGCGGGGAGGGGTCAGGGCCGGCCTGAGGCAAAGGCGGTGGCGTATGGGGCAGGGACGGCGTCGGGGCGACACGGGGCAGCGGTGGCGTCGAGGCAGCGAGGTCGGGGCAGCGATGGAGCGGGGTGGCGCGGTGAGGCGGACGGCAACGGCGCGGGGTGGCACGCGGCGACGGGGGCGGCGACGACAGTGGTGAGGCGGACGGCGACGGTGGCGGGGACGACGGTGGCAGCGACGAGCACGGGCGACGGGGCAGAGGGCGGCGGGGAAGCGGGAG
>NC_057806.1:17579724-17599204 GCF_018294505.1 Triticum aestivum | reverse complement strand
ATTTGTTTTTTGCATTATTTATTTTCTTTTGTTTTTTGCTTTAATTTTTAATTCTGTTTGCTTTTAGGTTAGCAAAATTATAAACTTTCTGTTAGTGCCATTAGTTTTAGAAAAATTATAAACTTTCTATTAGTGCCATTAGTTTTCAAATTTGAATAGTTAAAATTTGAATTCTTTGAAAATTGTTTGAATCACAAGTTTGTGATTAACTTACTAAAAAATGAGAATAGATGCGCTTATAGAGAAAATTCAACCTAAATTCCTAATAAATTTCTATGAATTTCAGAGAAATTCACTATGAATTTAGGTTAAACTTTTCTCTATTAGGGCATCTATTTTCACTTTGAGAGGAGCTCAACAAGGCACAGAGGGAAGGGCTTATAAACTGGTGTGAGCCCCCTTCGATTGGCAAGGTGGGACTAAACTCTTCCCGCAACGAGGACCAACCCTTTAGTCCCGGTTTGTGTCACAAACCGGGACTAATGGTCATGGGCCAGGGGCGAGGAGCAAAATTATAAACTTTCTGTTAGTGCCATTAGTTTTAGAAAGTTGAAAGTTGAAAGTTGGCATGGGCCAGGGACTAATGGTCATGGTATTACGAGGGCCGAACCATAAGACATGAAAGCATTTCAAATGAACTCTGAAAAAGTTGAAAGTTGGGATGGTATCATAATTTCACCCACATAGCATGTGCATGTACAAAACGGACAATGGTAGCATGTTCGTGTGTTACAAAGTTGCGGGAGAAAGTCTTCACTTTTTCTTCGCTTGTGTCATTTGCTTATTGCGCCGTAACCATGGATAATCTTCATTGTTTATCAGGATGCTTGGGTCAGCCTTGACATTGAAGGGAGGAATTTCATGAAACTTTTCATAATCTTCAGACATGTCTGTCTTGCCCTCCACTCCCAGGATATCCCTTTTTCTTGAAAGAACTATGTGGCGCTTTGGCTCATCGTATGATGTATTCGCTTCCTTATCTTTTCTTTTTCTCGGTATGGTAGACATGTCATTCACATAGATAACCTGTGCCACATCATTGGCTAGGACGAATGGTTCGTCAATGTACCCAAGATTTTTCAGATCCACTGTTGTTATTTCGTACTCTGGGTCTACCTGTACCCCGCCGCCTGACAGATTGACCCATTTGCACTTAAACAAAGGGAACTTAAAATCATATCCGTAGTCAAGTTTCCATATATCCACTATGTAACCATAATATGTGTCCTTTCCGCTCTCGGTTGCAGCATCAAAGCAGACACCGCTGTTTTGGTTGGTGCTCTTTTGATCTTGGGCGATCGTGTAAAATGTATTCTCATTTATCTCGTATCCTTTGTAAGTCAATACAGTCAAAGATGGTCCCCTGGACAACAAGTACAGCTCATCACAAACAGTGTTGTCACCTCTGAAACGTGTTTCCAACCAACTGCTGAAAGTCCTGATGTGTTCACATGTAATCCAGTCGTCGCACTGCTCCGGGTGTTTGGAGCGCAGACTGTTCTTGTGTTCATCGACATACGGGGTCACCAAGGTAGAGTTCCGTAGAACTGTGTAGTGTGCTTGAGACCAAGAATATCTGTCCCTGCATATTATTGAGTCTCTTCCAAGAGTGCCTTTTCCAGTCAGTCTCCCCTCATACCGCGATTTAGGGAGACCTTTCTTCTTAAGGCCAGGAATGAAGTCAACACAAAACCCGATAACATCCTCTGTTTGATGGCCCATGGAGATGCTTCCTTCTGGCCTCGCGCGGTTACAGACATATTTCTTTAGGACTCCCATGAACCTCTCAAAGGGGAACATATTATGTAGAAATATGGGCCCAGGATGACAATCTCGTCGACTAGATGAACTAGGACGTGCGTCATGATATTGAAGAAGGATGGTGGGAACACCAGCTCGAAACTGACAAGACATTGCGCCACATCACTCCTTAGCCTGGGTACGATTTCTGGATCGATCACCTTCTGAGAGATTGCATTGAGGAATGCACATAGCTACACAATGGCTAATCGGACCCCCTCAATGCAACCGGAAGTAGTTGCGTCATAATCACGTGGCAGTCATGAGACTTTAGGTTCTGAAACTTTTTCTCTGGCATATTTATTATTCCCTTTATATTCAACGAGAAGCCAGTCGTGACCATCATACTGAGCAGGTATTCAAAGAAGATTTCTTTCTCTTCTTTCATAAGAGCGTACCTGGTAGGACCTTTATAATGCTTCGGAGGCATGCCGTCTTTTTCGTGCAAACGTTGCAGGTCCTCCCGTGCCTTAGTAGTATCTTTTGTCTTCCCATACACGCCCAATAAGCCTAGCAGGTTCATGCAAAGGTTCTTCGTCACGTGCGTCATGTCAATTGAGGAGCGGACCTCTAGGTCTTTCCAGTAGGGTAGGTCCCAAAATATAGATTTCTTCTTCCACATGGGTGCGTGTCCCTCAGCGTCATTCGGAACAGCTAGTCCACTGGGACCCTTTCCAAATATTACGTAGTGTAAATCATTGACCATAGCAAGCACGTGATCACCGGTGCGCACGGTGGGCTTCTTCCGGTGATCTGCCTCGCCTTTGAAATGCTTGCCTTTCTTTCGACATTGATGGTTGGTCGGAAGAAATCGACGATGGCCCAGGTACACATTCTTCCTACATTTGTCTAGTTATATACTTTCAGTGTCATCTAAATAGTGCGTCCATGCGTGGTATCCTTTGTTTGTCTGTCCTGAAAGGTTACTGAGAGCGGGCCAATCATTGATGGTCACGAACAGCAACCCCTATTTCTCCGTCACTACTAGGAAAAGGCCTACTAACGGCGCACCTAATTTGGCCATTAATGGCGCATTAGCGGTGCGCCATTAGTGCCACGCCATTAGTATATTTTACTAATGGCGCACCACTGGTGCGCCATTAGTATCTGGTATACTAATGGCGCACCTCAGATGCGCCATTAGTATATACAATAGTGCGCCATTAGTATGCCTCCCAGGGGGCCATGTATACCCAGGTGCTTTGGCATACTAATGGCGCACAACAACAGGATGCACCATTAGTAACTTCGGCATACTAATGGCGCACTGTTCAATGATGCGCCATTAGTATCCTTTGGCATACTAATGGCGCACTATGATGTGATGCGCCATTAGTATGAATATTAGGTTTTTTTATTTTTTAATTTTCTGTTTTTTGCACAGGTTACAAAATGTATAATTGGACAAAATATAGACAGCACACATCAACAACAGATTCATCGAATACAATAGAAGATTAGTCTCTGAATACAATTCATAATTTTAGTCTCCGAATACAATTCATCATATTAGTCTCCGAATTGAAAAGACCGAACAAAGATAGAACATTATATTACAAGTCTCGAGACCGCGAGTTTGTCTTCACATTACAAGTCGATATCGATCATCTAAACTACCATCACATAGAAGAGAGCTGCGGTCATCACGATGAGCATCATCACGATGAAACTCGTCTTCATCCGGTTCCTCCAATGCTCCCTCCCCTCTCCCGCTAGATAGCGGGCGTATCCAGATTCGGCCTCGGCCCTAGTGGTGTACCCTTTGTAACTATTACCGCTGAATCAATGAACCTGTCTCCGACACTCCTCCCAGTCGTTGTAGACTCCGGGAACCTTACCCTTGTACACGACATACCACGGCATCGCTATGCAGTAGCCAAACGAAACGTTAGTACCAATTCACAGACAATACATAAGCAATATATAAGTATGCAACAGAACGATCGGAAGAGAAAAGCAAGACATTAATAGCATCGATTACATCTAAGTTGAACGACTCTCGAAACCAAAGAGACATACTACAAGTTCATTAAAGTTTAATTACAACATGAGCCAATCGATGTTTCTGAACTAGACACAGCATCACTGCTTTCGACTCAACTCAAGGGACCGGAGCATGGATGAAGCCGTCGTCTATCGTGGGAGTCATCAAATAACGGGCGTTGTCAGCCTGCATTTGTAGGATTGTGTCGATGCCACTGTTGGACGGTTGATTTCTGAGGTAGAACCGCCCCGCGGTACGAAGGACATCTTGATGGATGATTTCCGCAAACTCCGACTGGATGCGAAAGAATTCTTGTCTGATGTCCGCGTCCTGGATTACCGACACGCTCGCGGCCCAATCTTTGAGTCTACTCGGTAGCAGAAGTTGATGATGGTCCCGTATGATCACCCGCATGTGATGGATGGCGTAGTAGGCACCCTTCTGACCGCCAGGCGGCTGCTTGACGCAGCAGAACGTCGTATTGTGGGAGAACACGTGCTTGTCGTACTTACGAATAGGCCTGGTGAAGGTGCCTCCAGATTTTACGTAGCCGGGGAGAACATCATCAAGAACCTTCTTGACATTTGTGTAGTCTACGTTCGACTGACGGTCCGGGTCGAAATACGTGGCCATGGAATATTTGGGGCTTAGGAGGATGAGCGTGCAACGTGTGTCACTGCAGAAAACACGGAATGTTAAAAGAAAAATGATCGAAATCTAAGAATTCATATGTTACGGGGCGGTTGAGGGGAGGGCTTACTCGGGAAAGTAAGGCACGAGGAAGTTATCCTTATCTTGGTTTGCCAGAATGACGCCTTCGAGGTAAGAACTCATGACTTGCCGGTCCCCAGCGCTGCCCAAGATCTTGGCACGCATGTAGAGGGGTCGACTATCACGATGTCCGGGGTCTTGTCGCGAATGATCCGCATCTCCATACTCAGCAAAAATAGCCGAACGAAGGTGTAGTGCAGCGGATGAAGGTTCAACATAGCGTGGATGTCATCAAACCGCAGGACGATCGTACCCCTGATGGAGTTATCCACAAAGCCCTTGCCCTCTGGCACCTTGGCCGCAAAAATCGGGTATGCCACATCCTTCTCTCCGAGACGCCGCTTCTCCAAAGAAAGAACACTGTCATGCAGACTCCGCATAGCACCGGTTGCAGCATCGAGCATTTCTCGGTAGCATCGAGCATATTTCTCAGGTGAAGGTGGCCCGTCCTGAGCACGGATCGTACTCGGTGCCGGCTGGACCGCACCCTTGTTAGTCTTTCTTTTGCGTGCCTTCTTCTTCTCCTGTAATGGGACCGAGTTCTGCTCACAGACCGCCTTCTTGAGTGTGTTGGGGCTGATAATATTTCGCACCTCGCCTATCTGAGGCTCGGTGAAGTCGGCAGCTGGAGGCGTCTCCTGAGAGCTGAACGACAGAGAACGCCTGTTGCAACTTGGCTTCTCCGCGGTACCAGCTAGATCGCGCACATCTTTTGTTGGGTTGGGTTCTTGAGAAGGAGGCCCCATGAAGTCGCCACCGTACCCATGATCGGCAAAGTACTGATCGACGTTGGCAAATGTATCGTCGTCGTCGTCATTCTGATCCTGTGCCATATGCATGTTTGGATCCAGTGGCATAGGGATGTCCGGCACCGTTGCGGCGGTCTTGCCATGGGGCCGACTTGGTGCCGGCATGACTGGCGGTGTTGTCTTTGGGGTGGTGTCCCCCTCCCCCAAATGAATCTGGCTCTTCGGCCAAAGCAGGGGCCATCTTAGGAAGGCGCTGAGGGTCATCACGTCATCATCGTCGGCCCCGACGGGTCGAATCGGAGGTAACAACTCGTCGCAGCCTGGCAGCACCCGAACCAGTTGAACCCTAAACAAGTTGGGTGGCATCTGGGTACCGTGGAACAAGGGGTTGCCCGGTTGAATGATTTTTCCCTTGGCGACATCGACCGACTTGTTGTTCACGAAGTGCAGGAGAGTGCACGGAACGTCGGCGGTGCCCTGCGTAAACATGTAGGGCGTCAGGGATGCCCAGTCAAAGGCAAGGAGATGAAGTCCTCGGCCGAGAGAGGCTTAATTAGTTACCGTGATGATGGCGTCGAGCTCGGCTAATGTCGAGGCACCGCCATCAACGGGCGTGCAGTTGACGGAGGGGCAGCTTGCTGCAGAGGTGCCGGCCGGCGTACACCCGGGTGCATTAAGCTCCCGTGCCAGCGTCGGAGACACCAATGCCGCCTCCGCCGGAGACACCAATGGCCCGCCATCGCGTTCTGCAAATTACTGGCCGTGAAGCTACGAATCAGGGGCGGCCCCTGTTGGCCGCCCGCAATCCATGCACTAATCCCCTGGATCAAGGTAGGCACAATGGCGGTGATCGTCGCTCCGAGTTGTTGTTGCACTTGCTCTTGGACAATCTCCGGAATCCGCGCCACCTGTGCCCTGAGTTCTTGAACCTCGCGCGCCTGGCTTTCCGAGCTGGTCTTTTTCTCCTTTCGCCCACCAGTGTTAAAGTATGACGACCATTTTGTCGACAAGCCTTTGCCGGCCGCACGACCAGCTGACGTCGGCTTACTGAGCTTATCCTTGTTCTTCATTACATTCAACGCCCTATTTAGAGTGGTGTCCCAAGGGTTGCTCTTAGTCGACCCCGCACTACTGCTTTCAGTCGCCTGCGGAAGGAATGTGAACCATTTAGAAATTTGGCTTCATTAATTAGAATGCAACCATATGGAGCTAATTATGCGGGGGTGTATTCCTTACCAGAACAAGCTCAAGCGCCCTGGTCTTCGGATCCGTGGTAAGCTCCTTTGTTTTTGGGTCCTTCTTGTACCGGGCCCTGACAAAGTTCCTAGTCTGCTTGTCACCGTATTTATCGAAGAGGGGCGGTAGGCCTTGCTCGGCATGGTCCTCCTCCTCCTTGTCCCATATAGGCTCCGCCACTCTGTAACCGCCGGGACCGAGTGTGTGTTCCACTAAGTTCAGCTCCCGCATTTCCTTCCCCCACTTACTTGAGTCGGAGCTTGCGGTGCTCGAGCAATTGATCTTGAAGTCGTTGTAGTCATCTTCGATGATCGAAGGATTTTTATCCTTGATCTTCTCATAACTCTCACCTTTCTCGATCATTCTCTTCACATTGCTTTTCCAAGTAGATAGGGCCGTGCTCATCTTCGTGAGGGCAACACTGTTCACTTTATTCCCTTTGAGGCTTGTGTTTTCAAATTCAGCGGGGAACTTGTATCGTTCGTGCAGCTTTGTGAAGAGGAGGTTGCGCAAATTCCCTCGGTTAGGATGCCTAAGGTTCTCGGTGTTGATCGAGACGGTGCTCCGGAGAATGCACCCGAGCTGAAGCGAGTACCCCTTGACTATTCGTTCGGGCGCCGTTGGATTCCTGTTGGAGTCCACTTCAGTAACTTCCTCCTTGAGGGTGCGGAGCACGGTCGGGCGCCGGTCCTTCCGTTGCCTCTTCGGTTGGCTGCCATATGTGCGTGCGCCGCCATCATCAGTGGTGGCATCCTCGGCGGCACCATCAGTGGTGGCATCAGTGGGGTCATCCTCAGCGGTACCATCAGTGGTCTCAGGATCGTGGGGAAGGCGGCGTCCTCATACAAGTGAGGTTGTTCCTCCATCTCCTGGGACAGCTCCCAGAATGCCTTGATGCCCGAACCCTCGGCCTCATCGTTGTTGGCCATGTTTCTCTCTAAATAGGAACAAAGTTTGGTCAAAAAGTTGGTTATTGTCAAGGAACAAGATCTCTAAGTTGACCAAATAACCTAATTCTCGAGAAATGTCGCCAAAAAGTTGGTTATTGTCAAGGAACAATTGAGAGATGTTTGTGATATTGCCTAGGTGTTTTGGGATAGAACCTGTTAGTGTGTTGTTGCTAAGGTCCAAGTCCACGTTCTCAGGGTAACCTAGTTCTTGAGGGGTGTGTCTAGAAAGTTGGTTGCTACAAAGATACAAGGTTGTGAGTTTGGTCAAATTGCCTATGTTGTTTGTGATATTGCCTTGGATCTTGAAGGCACTATTGCATGATGCAGTGGTACAGCCAGCATGGGACCTCATCTTTGCAGGCTAATTTTCTAGATTGTAACACTGGGATTTGTGCACAAGCTAAGCTAGCTAAGACAGTAGCTTCCTTGCAACCCACAAAAGACAAAGGAAAAGGGGTGAAAAGGGGGAGATGGTGATGAGCAGGCAACATCTTCCTAACCCCCTTCTTCTTGTCTCCTCTCACTATCTCTCTCACACACATGGCAAGCAAGGGTGTCTGAGTGTGTGAAAAAAATACTAAACTAATCCAACCACTAAAGCAAATTAATTTTTATTTCGGTTGAGAATCGGGCACCTTCTAGGTCAAGAAAATTGGGCATGACCTTTGCTAATTTTCTTGACCTAGGAGTGCCCAATTTCTCAACCGAAACGGAAATGAATCAACGTTTCAGGAGAAAGGGGTCATTTTAGAAGATCACAAGTAGCAGCAGCATCACTTGACAAAATCACAACTAGCAGCAGCATCACAAGTAGTACAGCAGCAACATCATCACAAGTAGTACAGCAACAGCAGCAGCATCATCACAAGTAATACACTTAGCTACCAGTTCAGAAATATAGCTAAGATAAGATCATCACCACATTTTAGAAACATAGCTCATCATTTTCATTCTTGCAGATAAGATCATCACCACATTTCAGAAATACAGCTTCATAGGTTGTTCTCTCCATCAAAAACAGAATAAAAAATGGCCATGTCATGCTTGGCAATAGCACAAGTGACATGAAAATTCAGGAGTAGGAGACCACAAAAGTACAGTCCACAGGTTACTCCAAGTTTCTGAATTTTCAGTAAATTTTCTGTAAGAAAAGAACTAAAAGAAAAGAAATCCTAGGGTTAAAAAATCTGGAGCAAGTCCTAGCAGAACCACAAAATGTTCACCTACTCAAATTAATGTCCAAACAGTGTCATATCTGAAATTAACCTGTCATGTTCACTGCTCAAACATGAAGTACCAGCAACCTTCAACAAGAAGTACTGAAACTGTCAAACATGAAGTACAAGCAACCTGCTATGTTAGGAGTACAAGAAGGATCCTGCTGCTGCTCCAAACAGCACTGGGAAACAGGCATGCATGCACTGGTTTGCCAAAACAGGGCACTTTAGTCCTCTGTTTTTGCTAACTGCTACACATACCCCCAAGTGAACCACCACAACATCTAAAAGCTAACAATTGTTTTTGCTTATATAATAAGACTTTTTGTGCTAAAAAAACCATAGAACAACTTCTCCAAATTTCTAAATAAACTGCCATTTCATTTTATTCAATAATGAACTGTACTCTTTATGGGTTTTTTAGTTAAATGCAGAAAATCCAAAGTTAATTCCGCCGGGCTTTTCTATGTTTTTTATACATAACTGCTAAAACCCTAGGAGTTAACTGAGCCACCAACAGAATGTGGACTTAAAAAGAGAGAGTCACGGACAGTGACATGATACATTTTCATAAAATTAGCTAGTTTTACTTATGGTGCACAAAGGAACAAGTACTGTAGTGCACTTAGAAAAAAATGAAGGAACTTCTCTCTACCACACATAATATGATTCTTTCACATTGCTTGTCTTTTCCTTTTTTTACTCAATAACGGTAAGCACTAATACTCTTAACTGCACTATAGAAACTGAACCAAATGAACTCCATGGGTGCTGCCATCTCACCCATCATTGACGGTGGAATGAAACAATTTTTATAACTGGTGTTTGTTCTTCTCAAAGTATATTCCTTAATCGCAATGGCTAGCTGCTGAAACTATACGTAATAGTCAAAACACAAACAGAAAGAACCAGATTTGAGAAATTCAGAAACTATAAACTATGTAACTGCTGAATTATACACAACCGCTTCCAAGGCCTACTAGTGTTTTTCAGAGAGAACAACCATGTACAGTTAAAAAATGGTAACTGTGTTGGGGGGAAGTTGACGTTGCTTGATGCCTGAAGTGAGGCCGGCAATTAAGGGACCACCGAGACAAAATCTACGAGTAAACTAACATCCTAAACAGGGGGAAGCTCACCGGGGCACCGGGGCGGCGGGGTGTCGGGGCGGCTAGGGCGTTGGGGATGGCGCAGTGAGGACTTCTGGTTGTAGGCGATTTCCTTGGCGTCCGCGCGCACCACCAGCCGCGACGAGCGGCCGTTCTTGGACCTCCTCAGCCTCCCCTACTCATTACACCCAACAACACCGATCAGAGAAATGGTGTGGCGAGGCAGAGGAACGGCGCGTGAGAGAGGGGCGGGGAAGCAGGGGTTACCTGGGAGGAGAAGGAGCGGAGGAGGGAGGCGGGGCGTCGAGGCGGCGTCGGGGCGTCGAGGCGGCGAGGCGGCGTCGGGGCGTCGAGGCGTCGAGGCGGCGACGGGGCAGCAGCGTCGGGGCATGGGGGCGGCGTCGGGGCGTCGGGGCGTCGGGGCGTCGAGGCGGCGGGGCAGCGGCGTCGGGAGAGGAGAGGGGAAGGGGATCGAGGGCGAGGGCGAGGGAGAGAGAGGGGATAGGGAGGGGCCGGGGAGGGAATATGGATGGGGCCGGGCACAATACTAATGGCGCACCACCCCTCGGTGCGCCATAAGTACATCCATACTAATGGCGCACCTCACCCTGGTGCGCCATTAGTATTTTTTTTCTTATAGCAATGGCACAATACTAATCGCGCACCACCCCTCGGTGCGCCATAAGTACATCCATACTAATGGCGCACCTCACCGTGGTGCGCCATTAGTATTTTTTTATAAGATAGTAATAATTTTTTAAACTTGTTTAAATCATAACAGTAATATTTTTTTATAAGACAGTAACAGTAATATTTTTTTATAAGAAAGTAATAATTTTTTAAAAAATATCATCAAACAGTAATGTCGGTGGAGCGGGGGAGGGTGCGCGGGGTGCGGGGGGTCGGCGGCGGCGGTTGAGTAGGGGAGGGGTGCGGGGGGTCGGCGTCGGCGGTTGAGTAGGGGAATCGAGGGTGCGGGGGGTCGGCAGCGGCGGCCGGTGGACCGGGGGGTGCTCGGCGGCGAGGGGGACCGGATCTGGCGAGGTGGGATAGCGATCGAAATGGAGGGGGATCGAGATCGAGTGTCCATGAAATTTAAAAATATTCATGATAGTTCAAAAAGTGCCCATGAAATACAATCGAGAATTGAAGGCTACGATTTAAATACAATCGATCTTAGCTAGCTATCTGTTCACAATCTTCTTGCCCTTCTTTTTTGCAAATGGTGTTCTTCTGTGGAACGGACGTACTTTAGGTAGGGTGGTCCTGCTTCTTCTTGTGGTGTATGCTGCTACTTCATCATTGTCGTCATGTTCGATCCTCAGGTCGCCGTACTTGTCGAAGTCTTGCTGATTGGCTACTCCATCCATTCCAATGATCTTCCTTTTGCCTCTCCTCACGACAACACGACTGGGCTTTCACGGGTCGGTAATGAAGAAGCATTGGTCCACTTGGGAAGCCAGTACCCATGGCTCATTTTTCGCGGTGACGTTTGCGCCCGCGGTCTTGGATTTGTCTTTGGGTATAACCATGGTGGTGAAATTCCGGTCTTCTTTTAGGACGCTCTTGGCCCATCTGACACGGAACATCGGGACCTTCTCTCCAGCGTAGCTCAGCTCCCAGATCTCCTCGATCCTTCCGTAGTATCTGTCCTTGTCGTTACCGGTGTAGGATTCCATCGTTACCCCAGAGTTCTGATAACCATCGCTCTTCATGTCCTTGGCCTTGGTGTAGAATGTGTAGCCGTTGATATCGTATGCCTCATAGGTCATCAGGTTGTGCTCGGCACCCTGTGACAAGGCGAATATGAGTTGTTCTTCCGCGGAAGAATCCTCATGTAAAGGGTACGATAGAAGCTTCTGCTTGAACCAACGCGTGAAACATGAGTTGTGCTCTTTGACTATATCTCCGTCTGTCCTCTGTTGGCCTCGGTCATTGTACGTCTTCTTAATAAAGGTTTTGTGCTGTACCACCCAAGGATCGACCACGTCTATGTGTTGTAGCGCGACTAGGTTTGCTCTTTCAAAGTCGGCGAGTCGACCCTCGAAGTCGACATGCATTTCGCGATGACCCTCACGGTGACCCCATCCAGCGAGTCTGCTGAGGTGCCTGTTGACGGGCAGACCAACGGGGTTCTCGATGCCTAAATAATTCGTGCAGTAGGAGATGCACTCTTCGGTCAGAAAGCCCCTGGCTATGCTTCCCTCTGGACGTGACATGTTGCGAACGTATCCTTTGATGACACCATTCATCCTTTTGAACGGCATCATGCTGTGCAGGAACGTCGGCCCGAGTTGGATGATATCGTCCATGATATGGACCAGCATATGCACCATAACGTCGAAGAATGCGGGCGGGAAGTACATCTCATGCTCGCATAGTATCACCACGATCTCTTCCTGTAGCCTTCTGAGTTGCCTCACGCCAATAGACTTCCGAGAGATGACGTCGAAAAAGTTTCATAGGCCAAATAGGGTTTCACGGACGTGCGCGTCCATGATCCCACGGATTGCAACTGGAAGTATCTGCGTCATCAGCACGTGAGAGTCGTGAGACTTCATCCCGCTGAACTTCAGCTTTGCTGGGTCTAGGTATCTTCTTATCTTCCCCACGTAACTGTAAGGAAGTTTTACTCCTACGAGGCAGGTGAAAAACTGCTCAATCTCCTCCTGACTTAGAGTGAAGCACGCGGGAGGGTAGTCATTTCCGATCTTCTTGGCCTTCTTGCCTTTGCGACGACTTTCCGTGTCCTACTTCGCCTCATCATCATCATCATCATCATCATCATCATCATCATCATCATCATATATAGCGTGAAGCTCCTGCCTGATGCCCATTGATTTCAAGTCTGCCCTTGCTTTCGGACCATCTTTGGTCCTCTCTGGCATGTTGAGCAGGGTACCAAGCAGACTCTCGCACACGTTCTTCGTGAGCAGTGCGACTCTCATAGGGAAATATTCTTTCTCTGCGGCGTCCCACGTATTGGCTGGCGTTTTCCACAGCGTGTCAAGCTCCTCTTTCAGCAGCCCCAGATACAGATTGATGTCGTTCCCTGGTTGTTTCGGTCCTTCAATTAGCATACTCATGTGAATGTACTTCCTCTTCATGCACAACCAGGGGGGAAGGTTGTACATCCACACAAACACAGGCCAGGTGCTATGTGTGCTTCTCTGGCTGCCAAACGGATTGACACCATCGGTGCTCGCGCCCAGCACGATGTTCCTTGGATTGTTCCCAAATTCTGGGTCTTCGAAGTTCAATGCTTGCCACTGGCTCGCATCCTTAGGGTGACTCAACATCTTGTCTTTTTTATCTATCTCCGGATCATTTGCGTCATCTTCTCGCTTCTTCTCCTCCCTATCCGCGTGCCAACGCAGGAGCTTTGCTACCTTAGGGTCCGCGAAATACCGCT
The DNA here is from genome assembly GCF_018294505.1 of Triticum aestivum. Taxonomy (NCBI): domain Eukaryota; kingdom Viridiplantae; phylum Streptophyta; class Magnoliopsida; order Poales; family Poaceae; genus Triticum; species Triticum aestivum. The sequence goes on along the minus strand of NC_057806.1, from coordinate 17,585,976 downwards.
GCAGACGAGGAGTGATCGGAAAGTACCACACCACTTTTCGAGGAGCTTTCTTCCTCTTCTTGTATCGAGTGACGCCGCACACCGGACATATGGTAGACTCCCCGTGCTCATCCCGATAAATGATGCAATTGTTCATGCACACATGGTATTTCACGTGCGGTAAATCTAGAGGACACACGATTTTCTTTGCCTCCTCCAAATTGGTCGGGCACTTGTTCCCCTTGGGAAGACGTTCGTGCCAGAATGACATGTTCTCGTCGAAGCATGCGTCGGTCATTTTCTGTTTTACCTTCATCTCCAGAGCCATGAGCGTTACTTTCAGGCGGGTATCCTCGGGCCTGCATCCTTCATACAATGGAGTAACCGCGTCTAACTCAAGTTGATCCATCTTGGCTTTCTCTCGGGCGGCATTTCTTGCGTTATCCGTCTGCTTGAGAAGCAGCTCTTGAATATGAGGGTCCTGCACCCAGCCCATCAATGGTCCAGCGTCGTCTGCTCCGCCGGCATCATCATCTTCATGATCATGCCCGTCGTCTGCTCCGACATCTTCCTCATCATCATGTCCTGCATCTTCTACATGATGACTGTGTACAGCATCACCGTCGTGATCATCTCCTCGGGATTCTTCGTCTTCTCGCCCGCCCGAGCCGCGGTGGTTGTCTTGCTGCCCTTCCTCATTTCTTGCCCGGCCCCCATGGACGACTTCGTAGTCATCTTCATCACCTTGCCACCGATAGCCATCCATGAAACCACGCAAGAGCAGGTGGTCCCGCACCTGCCCGGATTCCGGGTCCGCAATAAGGCTCTTCAGCTTGCATCTTCGACGCGGACATCTTATCTCCGTCTCGTTCTTTTGAAGCATCTCGGCCTTTGCGGACCTCAAAAACCTATTCACGATGCCTTCGGTCATCATGCGGACCATGGTTTCCTGCGGGGTAGAGCAAAACGATATTTTAGAACAAAGAAAAAATTTGGCATGACTTTCCCTAAAAATAGGACCAAAAAGAATGCTTAATGCCAAAATTCTCGCCGAAACGGAAATGAATCAACATTCCGGCAAAATATTGGCAACTATCGCATTTCAAATACCGGTACACCTCCAAACACAAACACATATGCAACACCACAAACATATGCAACACCACGAACATACATAGATCTAGCTAGGCCATAAAAAGTGCATGTGCACATTGTTGTAGGGAGAACAACATAAATATAGCTTCCCCCCTTACTTACCTATCAAAACAAGGTAATTTAACCACTTAAATTGAATGAATCCATGGTGGAAATGAGGTGAAAAAGAGGAGGCACCCGAGACAAGGAGGAGGTGGAGAGAATGAAGTGGGGAGAAAGTGAGTGTGGGTAGGAGAGGTTGTCCAAAATATCTTGTTGCTGCCCACTTACTAATGGAGCACCAACTCTAAATGCGCCATTAGTAATCCAGGTTACTAATGGCGCACCTGCTGGTGGTGCGCCATTAGTAGTTTTGAAAAAAAAACATACTAATGGCGCACTGTCCCGCAGTGCGCCATTACTAGTTTAAACTAGTAATGGCGCATGGTGGAACAATGCGCCATTAGTAGTTTTGCAAAAAAAGGAATAAAAAATATAATAAAAAAACAACATTAGTGGCGCACTTTCCGACAGGTGCGCCATTACTAGTTACAACTAGTAATGGCGCACTGTGTGTGGATGCACCATTAGTCTGTTTGGACAGGTGCACTAGTTCAAATTTTTTTTTGATACTAATGGCACACCCTGGGCCAGGTGCGCCATTAGTAGTTTCAACTCTAATGGCATATCAGAAGGTGGTGCGCCATTAGTATATACTAATGGCACACCTCTTGTATGGTGCGCCATTAGTGTCAATCCCATCTATAGCCCTTTTTCTAGTAGTGCGTGCCCCGTCCAAACATTATAGTGTGGCTTGAAACCCTTGTAAAGCAGGTGGGAGTGAAGGCTTTTCTGGTTAGAGTAAGACCTCGTATTCCCACATTCAGTGCATGGACAACACATAAAACCATTTTGCTTGTTTGCCTCAGCCGCATCGAGAAACTCATGCACGCCCTTAATGTACTCGCGTGTGTGTCTGTCACCGTACATTCATTGCCGGTTCATCTGCGTGCATTACATATAATTAAGTGTCCAAATTAATAGAAGTTCATCATCACATTAAAACCAAAGTGCATACATAGTTCTCATCTAACAACATATAGCTCTCCAGAGCATCTAATTAATTAGACCATACATTGAAACTATGTAAAACATTTCAATGCGAAAACAAATGCGATCATAATGGCAACCAAGGTAACAATTGATCCAACGGCATAATGATACCAAGCCTCGATATGAATGGCATATTTTCTAATCTTTCTAATCTTCAAGCGCATTGCATCCATCTTGATCTTGTGATCATCGACGACATCCGCAACATGCAACTCCAATATCATCTTCTCCTCCTCAATTTTTTATTTTTTCCTTCAACAAATTGTTTTCATCTTCAACTAAATTTAACCTCTCGACAATAGGGTCGGTTGGCATTTCCGATTCACATACATCCTACATAAATAAAATCTATGTCACGTTGGTCGGCATAATTTCCATAAACAATAAATGAACCAATAGTTATAAAGATAATATATATACCACATCCAAATCATAGACAGGACGAAGGCCGACGGGGGCGGATACCAAAACCATCGCACTATATAAGATGCAATAATAAAAGTTAGAAAATAATACAAGTATCTATGTAAACATACAAGTAAGAATATTTTTCCTTTCAAAAAGAAGATAAAACAAGAGGCTCACCACGGTGGTGCCGGCGATGAGCTCGGCGCGGGTGATCGACGGCGGTGAAGACGGGGACAGGGCGTGACGGACCGCTAAACCTAGACAAATATTATGGAAAATGGAGCTTGGAGGTCGAGCTTAAGTAGTGTGGCTCTGGCATTCCATCGAACACCTTGTGTGCATAGGAGGTGAGCTAGAGCACCACCAAGCCCTCTCCCCCTCGGCCAGAGAAAAAACAGAGCACTGGGGTGCTCTGATCGCGAGCGAGGGGTATATATAGGCACCTCATTGGTCCCGGTTGGTGGCATGAGCCGGGACTAAAGGGGAGCCTTTGGTCCCGGTTCAAGCCACCAACCGGGACCAATTGTGGTGGGCCAGGAGCGAGGCCCATTGGTCCCGGTTCATCCCACCAATCGGGACAAAAAGTTCCAGATGAACCTGCACCAATGGCCCACGTGGCCCGGCTGGCCCCCTGGGCTCAAGAACCGGGACCAATGCCCACATTGGTCCTGGTTCTGGGCTGAACCGGGACTAATGGGCTGACCCGGCCTGGACCAAAGCCCTGTTTTCTACTAGTGATAGATAGTGGGGTACCTCTCCGGAGAGCCCCCCTCCCCGCTACGGCTGGTTCTTCCTTCACCCCGGCGAGCCCCCCCACCCCCTGGAAATCGACTGACACAAAAGTCGATTCAGTCAACTGAAGTGTAGCTAAATCGGAGCAGCATCGCAAGCGAGAGCTAAAGCAGCAGCATCTCCTACTGATGTGGACGTCGCCGCCGAGGGAGCGACGCCGTGGAGGAAGTGGCCGGCGACGCCGCCATGGATGGAGCTGCGCCGTGTCGGCTTGGGACCGAGCGCCGATAGCACCGTGAGATCGAATCAAGAAGAAAATGCAGCGATTAGTGTACAACCTCTTTGGTGGCGCCAATTAGGCCGCAACTTCATCCGAGGAAACGGTGATGATGATGATCTTCCAGTGGTGCAGGTTAAGAAGATGGTGTGGGAATGGAGGTGGCGCGAAAGACGAGGGGAACGTCGGGGCAGCTCCTTGGAGGTGGAGGACGGGGTGGCTGAACCGGCGGGACGATGAGATCGATGATGGAACCTCATCCGGTACGATGGATGAGGGACGTCGAGGTGTTGCTGTGGACGACATCATCGGGGAAGAGGCTCCAGCTGGGTGGCGGACGGAGCAGGGTGTGGGGTGTTGTCGCGGGTTTTCGCGGCCTCGGTGTACGAATGGGTGGGCGGATGGGATGGCAGTGGGGAACCATGGCATAGAGACGCGCTTGTCCAAAATGTGGGGCAAGTTATGAAAGTACCACCACCGATTTGAGGCGGTTCTTTCGTTTCAGGGGTACCACGGGCATTTCGCGTGTCAGGATTTCACAGGAGGTGGGAATTTTCGCGTGCGTTGTAATTTCGGAATAGCAAGGCGCGAGTTGAGATGGAGGGAGTTCTCAGAGCACAACGAGACAAAGATATATCATAAATATTTCGTGCTAACAAGGCGCGGGTTGAAATTTCAGGACAAGCCTAACATGTAGTATACCAAATCAATGCGCACTACAAATGTCATTCAAAACATTGAATTCATGTTATGTTCAATTAAAATATTTCGTATAATGCATGCAACCTACTACTCAAATGAACGTTTTTGTGCACTCCAAACGTATATACTACCGCTTCAATATGAACTAAATTTGAATTCGTTTCTCTATTTGAATAAGATCTACAGTAATGATTGTTGTGAAGTCAAAGCATTTTAATTCGTTTCTCTGTTTTAATAAGATCTACAATCATCATTATTGTCAAGTTAAAGCATCGTTTGTGTATTATCTTCACAACACACCACATGATTAGTCTCGAGTTACATATGAACTATGTGTACTATATGAACTTGAACTAGATTTTTTAATCTACTTTATTTTGATTTCAAATCACATTACATTTCTAGCTCTAGCTAGATCTTCATAATCTAAACCATGTCTCATATGTATAATGTGTTTATCACATTATGTATGGTGCCCCGCCCCCTACGCCTACAAGTATTTAGATGTGAGTTGCAAACACCACCCATTACCACAAATTCAAATAAAATGTGAGAATGTTCGATATATACTATTGTTTAGATTATTCGATATTTAGTTGTAAGCTGCAAACGCCACACATTATCACAAATTCAAATAAAATGTGAGATTGTTTGATGTATAGTATGGTTTAGATTGTTCGGCATTTAGCCGTGAGTTGCAAACGCCATGCATTATCACATTATGGTATAACATGTGCACAACACGTGTATCACCGCTATATTCATGCATGCAATGTTTAAAACACTATGATCTTCTATTCAAATATATGAATCCGCTTTCATATCAAATTATGATCTTTGTTAGTCTCTTACACGCACACAATCCTCTAACCTTTGTAGCTACCACTAACTTTCTCTCGTGCATGCACACGCCCTCCTCGCCCTCCCCCTCCCTTGGCATTCTATCCACCGGGCACATTCATTTTTTTCTTTAGGTCGTTCTCCTAGAGTCTCCACAACTCCTTTCCGACACACACCGATCGATAAACCTCTCGAGCAATGCCTGCCTACAACATACACACACACCTTCAATCTCCTCCTTTATGTGTCCTTGTCTCGGGTCTCTCATACGGTCAGACACACGTGTAAACTCTCGCCCCTCTTTTCATCGATCTCACAACCGCACACTCCTCCCCCTATCTAGCTAGTAGTTGGGCCTCTCGCACCACCTCCTAGCTCCATTCTCTCTGTCCATCTGTCTCGCTGGGCCTTATTTCCCTCTAACAAATGGACGTGCACCGACCGATCTCTCTCTATACATATAGCTAGCTAGGTCCTTATAACTTGTTTTTACCCACACGTCAATCGATCTACCTCATTAGTTGTGTCTCTCCCTTCCTCTGACAAACAACAATTAATCTACCGATCTAGTTAGGTTTTCTTACCAAACACATGGTTCCCCTTCATCATCCATGGATGCGTCCCGATAGATCTATCACGCACAGGCACACACAGAAACACATCCCCACTCTTATTGATAACATTGCAGTTCCACCCTCAGTTTGTCTAGTAGGCCTCTCCCACCATCTTCGAGAAGCAACTCCATCACCCATCCAGCACTCTACCCCTATCCCTCCCTCTCCCTCCCTCTCTCTCTCCTCTCTCTCTGTCCCATCATATTACCCGTCCTTCAGTTATGTATGGATGTCGACCGATCTCCCTCAAGACATAGCTGGGTCTCTCCTTCTCAACACATATACGAGTCGTTCTACCACTATAGTTAGGCCTCTGCCTACCCCTCCCCCCACCCCCTCCCCCCCACACACACCAATACATCGAGCATGCTAGTCATGTCTCCCTGCCACACAAAAACTTGACATGTGCCCTCCAACATTCCGGTAGGCCAGTCGCCCTATATCTTTGACTGG
>NC_057806.1:17557754-17579499 GCF_018294505.1 Triticum aestivum | reverse complement strand
TTGTCATGGAACAATCAAAAATTATAGATACGACGGAGACGTATCATACATCGAGCGCTCTAGTCATGTCTCCCTGCCACACACAAACTTGACATGTGCCCTCTAACGTTCCGGTAGGCCAGTCGCCCTATATCTTTGACTTGCACACACACACACACACACACACACACACACAATTTCGATGGCTCTCTTCATCGATCTCGCACCCACCCACTTGATCCTCTCTTCGACTCTATCGATAGCTATGACCCCTCCCTCTCTTCTCGTGGATTGCCCGACCCTCTATGTATGATATGGATAGGCCTCCATTTCACACACATTGCATGCAATTTTTTTTGAGATGTCATCGACACATATTCCCACAAATAATTCACGAAATCAACCCCCCACCCCAAAACAAAAAACACTCACGAACGCGGTTTGTATTTCTTACACACACCCACGTAGGTGGGGGACGTGCACGAAGACAAGAGGTGCATGCACGGCTCACATACTCCCGTCTCTTCCCCAACCACACCCGCGCGGGTACATGATGGAGCTCATTTCTGTACGAAAAAGGTAGCCCACGTGGTAATTTGGCACGTGTACTGGTTGTCCACTTGGTGGAGGGAGGATCGTCTACCACGGGTGAACAAACAAATTGCGACTTGACGTGTTATGTTAAAAAAAGAGGCAAACCATGTGGGGCCTACCTTAGAGGCAAGGCTCTATACACTGGATTACTTTTGATGTGTCCCGTCAACTCGCAGAATGAGGAGAAGCTTGCTTAGTACGCCGTCTCCCCCGTTCCTAAATATAAGTCTTTGTAGAGATTTCACCATGAACCACATGCGAATGTATATAGATGCATTTTAAGTGTAGATTCATTCATTTTGTTCCGTATGTAGTGGAATCTCTACAAAGACTTATCTACTAGTAATAGCTAGCCCCCACTACTAGGAATTCTCTATCCTCTCCTTGAGCCACATCATCAAAATTGATGTAGCCATTAGATGAAGTAAATCAGTCCATAATAGCCGTCTAATCTAGATGTTGAGGGGCTCCGCACTAAGCCACATGCAAGCATGCAGAAATACCGTGGCACATGCATGTGAGTGGGTTTTAAATCACATCAACATGTCTGCATGCAAGCATGCACCGGTAGCATGCATTTAAGTGAGCTTTTAAGTCCCATTAACATGTCAAAAAGAAAAATATAATCCCATTATGCAGTAGGAGTTGGCTGATCTTTTTTCCTTACGTGGGATGATCTAAATGATGATGGGAGTTTATTTAGTTTGGCTACCACATTTGTCATGCGGTTATAGAGTGTTTTTAGTTCTATGAAATTGATAATTTTGGGCCGAGAGATATAGCGTTGTTCCCCGGCAACGCGCGGGGACTCATCTAGTAATATTTAGGAACGGAGGGAGTAGTATGTAAAGAGTTAGGTGTCGCTCGGTGATAGTGTGAGGTGGGCCATGTAATCACTGAGCCTGCGTGTTTTCACTGCTCTTTCACGCCTCCGCTGTAAGAATGAAGAAAATTGTAATCTAGTAGTAGTACCTCCTTTCACCGAAAGCGTGGGACGTCCAGCAGTCCTACCACCTCAGTAATAAAGACCAATGAGCCGTCAAATCACATAGACCCAGCAGTAAGTTGGACGGACGAAGCAACCATCACTCTTGCGCCAGTGAGAGGTCATGTCCGCTCTGCCCGAGCATGAATGCGGCATCGATTCTTTGGAGCGGCGCTGTCCGTTTCGGGCGGGAAGCGCGCGCGGGTGATGGAGGGGCTTTGGGTGGGCCAGGATGATCAGGAGCGGGCGTGGTAGCTGTTCGCATGTCCCTACCGGACACACCCGAAAACGAGAGGATGCACCGAATCTTGCAGCTAAAACCGTACACTACACGACAACTCTCTGTAGGAGTAGGTCGATCTGTCGCTCTCTCTAACACACCCATGCTGTTAAACACACACACACACACGCACACACCTTGGTCCCGTTGCACCTTCTAACGTGACTTATTACACCTAGACGGAGGGAGTAGTAAGTATACGAGATACGGTGGCACACTGACTTATGTCGAATACAAGTGCCCAAAATTTGTGTGCATGTTATAATAAGGATTCACTTAAAATAGTTTGTGAGCGAACAGAGGGATCAATTGGATAGTGTTCCCGAGCAGTAGTGAGATGTGTGAGGTAAGAAACACCGCTGGCGCTTTTAATTTTTCTTATTAATTTGTTTGTTTCACCCTCTGACTGGTGGGACCCAACGTACTACGTGGAGAGAGGTAAGGTGACCAAGGCTACATTATTTCTGCACCACTGTGGATAGTCTTACCACCAAAATGACATGACACGATTATGATTGAAATCCCAATGACTCCCACACACACAAAAAAACATGGCATGCTTGTCACACGAATGCAGGAATGTATAAAAGGTTATTTCCCTCTCATTGAACATAACGGGAGGGTTGTGTAGCTGGTTAGCCCGTTCGCTCATCAAACTTGAGCATAATTTGTGCCAGGAGGATTCTTTGGCTGGTCAAAATGTTTTCTAGGGTTTGCACGCTTCACACTCTCTCTCCAATATATATATACACGCTGGAGCCTCAGCGCTTGTAGTTGCTCTCTTCACACTATCTCGCCCTCTCTAGATCTAAACAAGACTTCGTTGGCCTCTCTCTCCCCTCACTGCTGCTCAAAGAGCTGACAGGATCTGTCCACTGGGAAGGGAAGGAGGCTTAACGCTGTCGCCGTCGGCGAGGGACTACCGGCGCAGCTGTTCACTTTCCACCCAGTGGCGGCGCGGGAGTGCCTCCGACCCCTTCTTCTTCGCCGCCGTCCCGTCGCCCACTGAACCACGCCCCAAGAACCTTAATGTATAATTTACTTACTCCACATGCATTGCTCTAGCTGTATGTATACCATGAATCTAGGACGTGGTTCAAAGAGGAAAGGAGTGGGGGAAAGTAGTTGGAAAAGTTGTATATAGCATGAATCTAGGACGTGGTTCAAAGAGGAAATGAAGGGGGAAAGTTGTATAGAATGAATCTAGGACGTGGTTCAAAGAGTAAAGGAATGGGGTAAAGTAGTGGGGAAAGTTGTATCGTATAAATCTAGGACGTGGTTCAAAGAGGAAAGGAAGGGGCGAAAGTACTAGTTCAAAAAGGAAAGGAAGGAACAAGGCTGTAGAGTTTGAGCAGGACTAGATTTGCTGCGCTCACATAGGGAAATGTGTCTAATGATAACAAAACTGGGACCAACACAAATATGCTCCTTGGTTGTGTGTTCTTTGTTGCAACAGACTGTGCATCACCATAGTACATCGGTAAATGCACATGGTGCTGGTGCGTCCACTGTCCCGTGCAACTCATTAGCTATTGTTAATCTAAGGCCCTGTTTGGTTAAAAACTCCCTAGTCCCTACCTGCTTGGTTCCAGGGACTAAACATGGACTAGAGGTTATTAAATGATATGCTAAAGAACCATGTTACCCCTAGTAATGAACTAATAGAGACAAGGTGCGATGCGTGGCAGGGGCAACTGTTGGAAAAAGTCCCAAAAAGACTCCCTCGGGGTCTTCTTTCTTTAGTCCCAGATTCCTACTTTTACTCCCTAAAAGTCCCTCCTGTTTGGTTTAGATGGGACTGACATGGAGATTTTTTAGTCCCTACACCAAAATGTCCCTATAAACAAATACCCTCTAATAATGCCATTGGAAAATTGATGCAATGCCATAGTTAAAAGCAAATTACATGTTTAACGATTTTTATAGTTAATATAATCTCTATGTTAAAATTAATCAATGCCACTGTTTGAGAAATGCTACTGTCTTGCTTTCTTTCCCATTTAGATAAGGTAGATGCTTCTTTTTGTTGGCTTCTGTGTCATCCACCGTTATTGACCACTAATTGTTTCCTTTGCACATCTGTGTAAACAACGTTATCTACTTCACCTTGTTGCCATTGTAACCTTTTGTTTCACTGCACAAAACACTTTTGTTTTAAGAGTGTTTTGTGCAGTTGAAACAAAATGTCACACCGACATCGTTGCTTGATTGCTTGATCTTAGTGGAACTGCACAAGAGGAGATCTTACTTCCTATCTGTTAAGGCGAATTTGGTTCAGATCTTCTTCTTGTGAGTTGTTTGAATTCCGCATCATGAGAGGTTAGTACTAGCCTTCTTTCACATGATTCTGCAATGTGCTTTCATATGTTGTGCTACTCGTATGATAATGTTGCTTGATTTTAGTGAACTGCACAAATGGAGACAAGACTTCCAATCTGTATGTGCACCGTAATATCCCATTGAGGTAAGATAAGGAAATTTCACAACTGCTGGCCTGTATTTTGCCACTTTCATTAGAAAATTAAGTTTAGTACTATACTTGTGCTCCCTAATTGACATGCCAAATCTTACAATGAAGACGAAGCTTGTCTGTTATTGAACCAAGTGATGAAGGGGAAGAATAAGCGGAAGAAAAACAAAAATCAACCCCCGGTGCTGTAATGAAGCACTGGAACTGTGATGACACAAGTAATGATATAGTTTTGCATCTTAATTTATTGCTATGGCTAGAATGAGCAATTGTTTTGCCACTTATTTGATGCCACTCTTAATGTAATATGTAATTATCTCTACTTGTGCAAACATGGATCTTCCTTGAAGATACCATATATTTTAGTCGAACTGCACAAGAATATGTTGGAAACATTAAACTAATTGAGGAGTATATAGTAAGCATGGCCACTATCGTAGATAGCAACAGATGGTTCCGGAGAAGTGCTTCATCTATATGCTCTACACAATAAGCCTCCTGACAAAGGTTGGTACTCGCCCACTGATTTCATCCATGTGATTGAGCTTTTTCATCTCTATTGGTGTTGTGCTACTATATAGACACTGTCAGGAAACAGTGGTATTGTCCTTGAGAAGTGCTTCATCTGTGCTATTTTAAATATTTCCTTTCCTTTTTTTCCGAGCAAACAGGGATGCTAGGATTTATGTCACGACCGGTTTTCCAATAAAAATGTTTATTGAGAAACCAATCTTTTGAGTCCAATATGAGAAAGATCCTCCTTACCGGTAGACAAATTCTTGATACAATAAGCCAGTAGCATAAAATATATTACAGGATCGAGCTATGGTTGCTCAACCAAATTATTACAAGCACGCCAATAATTATACATAATGGCGGACATGACACAGTGGTGTGGAGGCATACTACTGACTCGAGGATAGGGTGGTGGTGGAAAAACACAGCGGGGAGTGAGATACATGACTCTAAAACTGGCATCTCATCGAGCATCGAGATGAGGCTCGATGAATTTATTTGGTAGCGGAAGCGGATATAAAACAGTGACCAAATCCAGGGTCGCACGAGGCTGACTGGGATTCCTCTAGGCGTCGGACTCGCTATCAAATTCTTCATCCATGAGATCGCCTTCGTCAGCATCTGGCCAAATCAACAAGCCAGGTGAGTACTTTGAAAGTACTCGCAAGACAGTTCGGACGTAAGATATAACAAATGCATGCATGGATGCGTCATGATTAATTTTAACAGTGGCATATTAATTCGTAAAAACAAGACAGGTAAAAAAGGGGGTCGGCGGTAGTCCGCTCGAAAACCCAACAAAATAACTGTAAACCCAATCGGGTGTCTGAAGTGACACCTCGATAGGAAGATAAATAAATAAATCACGTCGCAGTCGGGCGTCTGAGCGACGCCACATAAAGGGCTTTAAAAGAAATGCCACAGTCGGGCGTCTGAGTGACGCCACATAAAGGGCTTTAAAAGAAATGCCACAGTCGGGCGTCTGAGTGACGCCACATAAAGGGCTTTAAAAGGAATGCCACAGTCGGGCGTCTGAGCGACGCCACATAAAGGGCTTTAAAAGAAATGCCACAGTCGGACGTCTGAGCGACGCCACATAAAGGGCTTTAAAAGAAATGCCACAATCGGACGTCTGAGCGACATCGCAGAAAGGGCTTTCATTGCAAGTAAAATATAACAATGCCACAGTCGGACATCTGAGCGACATCACAGAAAGGGCTTTTATTCACAAGTAAATAATACTCATAATAAATATTCAATTCATGAGAATAAACGGGTTAGTCCATCCACAGAAATAAACATTTAACCGGACTTAGCACTCATGTGATTCACCGGAGTCTCTGTCATCAAAACTGACATTTGTCAGGATAAGATAATACCGAACTTGGACATGGAATAGATGATTCAAAGGAATATATGACTCTGCAGAGTTTGTACGAAAATTTTTCCCACAGCCAACGGATTTCCGTAGTCACGAAGGACTAGTTCCGTTTACGGTATTTCGGAAGAAAACACAGCTAACCAATACACACCCATCCTACCTCTCGATGCTAGGAATCACCCTAGACATCGTCCAAGAAAAACTTTTGAGATGGGGAGATCACAATCTCGAATAGCATGGGATCAAATTTATATACGCGCGCTCTAAGGGATGCCCCCCTCTCGGTCCCAACCGGAAACACCCATGCCCCCTGACCGGATGACTGGCTTTAATCCAGGGCCATGGAACCATCATCACGGCCTCTCCTTTTGGTGTGTACCAGGAAAGCGGTTTGCAACTTACTAAGCCATATTCCTTGCGGAAAACATGTGGTAGTACAGGGAAGGAAGAATGGAAGGAACTGGACCGATACAGGTTGACACTGAAGTCATATATTCTGGCATAAGACTGGCATGCTACAACACTGCCATCTTACCCATCCTCATGCCAACACATGGCCATGCATACTCACATCCATCCACTTATGGATTTTCGAAACTCACTTGCCTCATCATTGCATGTAACATGACATTCGTCGGTATGCTCATCAACATGCCATGAAACTACTTAATTCAAACATGCCAAAATAATCATCATATCAAAAGTTCAAACATGCTTGCCTGGTTCAAAGTAGTCGGAGCCTAGCTCGGTGAAGTTCGCGGTCCCGTCACCTCCTTCGGCATCTACGGTATAAAGAAAATATACGCGCTATCGTGAATACCATGAGGTGCACAAAAATTATTCCAAATATTTTTCAAACAAATCTGATAACAAACTAGACAAAATTATAAGGAGAACAGAAAAAGAATCAATCAAAAATACTTTTCTGTTTAACAGTTATAAAGGTTTTAGTACATGGACTCATCTGTAATGAAACAGAAAGTTCCCAGGGGCTAACTTATAAAAACAGAAAACGATTCGAATAAGAATACGCCGGCCCAGCGGGAAAACGCATTTGGCAGAAGACGTTTTCAGAAAACGGTTTGTTTAAACAGAACTGAGAGGCTGACGGGCGGGTCCCACCCGTCAGGTTTGAATATTTAAAAGAGGCGGCAGAGAGATCGGAAAGTACCTCCGTGTTCAGGGCGCCATTTCGCGTCGGTTGGTGGTGGTGGTGGTCGCCGGCGAGTACCACGTCGACGGCGAGCCTTGCTCCGGCGGACGGTGGTTCGGGTGGTCGAGGGCCTCGTCGGAGAGAGCTGCGGAGATCAAATTGAGGAGGGGGTTAGACCTCTGGTAGCTAGAGGGGGTATCTGACGGAATTTGGGCGCTGGAGACGGCCTCACGGGAGCGAATCAAGACGGAGGCCGAGGCGGAACGGGGCGGCCGGAGTCGAGGGAGGAGACCTCCTCGAGGTCCTCCTAGTGGCCTGGCGGGGCTTTGGTGAGGTGCAGTGATGGTGCGTGCTCGAGGGTGAGCTCAGGAGCCCATTTTATAGGCGGTCCGAGGCGGTGGCCGAGAACGGGGTTCTCCGGCGAAGTTTACGGCGGCGCAGGGCATTGGTCGAGGAGGTTTAGGGGTTGAGCGCCGTCATGGGGGTTCACTGGGTCCGTTTAGGTGCTAAACGAGCCAGGATTGGGTGCTTTGGGCGAGCTCGACGGAACGGGGCGGCGCAGTCCCGTCGGCGGCAGGGAGCACGTTCTGTGCTTGCCGGGCCACGGCGACGGTGCCACGGGCATGCGCTGGCATGGCAGGGACACGCGGAGAGCCAGGGGGCGTTGGGCGGCGCCGGGTGGTGTGGCGAGCGGGCTCGGGCCCTCGCTGGCCGCCACGGGTGGCGCAGCCACCGCAGAAACCTCCAACGCCGGCGAGGCTCATTGCCACCGACGCCAGGAATCGGCCAAGCATGCGTGCGGGGTGCTAGCCAAGGGGAAGAGGCCGTGAGCATCGTGCCAGGGCTCACTGTGGCCATGTGACCGAAGTCTGACGAAGGAAAAATGACACTGAACTCTGAACTTAACTGAAGATGAACAGAAACAGTGCATGTAAGGTGTTCGACAGAATGATCTAGGCATCTAGGGATTTTTCCTTGAGCTGAAACTTGGTGGGGTGGCCTCTCATTGCACCAGGAGGCTGCCTGAATTTTTGTGGAATTTTTGGATAAGTGTAGATATGAATTTCACCAAATTTGGCAAATCTGGTCCAAACTTGCAGAGAGTGAAATTTGTAATTTTTAAAAAGAAGAAGAGTGGATCAAGATGGTTCTAGGTTGTGGGTACTAAGGATTATCCAGGGGAGTTGGTTTGGGATAAAAACTCAAAGGCAATGAGGTACTTGCTTTGAAAATCACTCAGGCTCAAAATAATTGGCAGAAATGATTTGAGAGATAAAATAATTGAAATAAAATCCAAAACTTGTTTGGACTTGTTGAGACAGAGAATTTAGATTGTTCAAAGGTGGAGGGAGGGATTTTGAGAAGATTTACTATAGGAGACATGGTAAAACCATGGGTGGTTTCAAGATAAGAAAAACCTCAAAAATGCATAGAGTTCTTTTTATAAGAAAAAGAATAATTTCCAAAAATATACTTTGAGAAGGGAACCATCAGAGAAGGAGTTTTAAATGATCAAACACCATAGTTGGAAGAATATACAAAAATAAAAATCCTTGCCAAAGAAGTTTTTAAGAGGAAGGTTTTCTGGAAAATTTTAAATGGCCTCTTTTTAAAAACAAACAAGGTTTTTGCTGAAAAACCAAATAAAAATTTTGGAGTGTCACAACACCTACCCCCTTAGGAAAAATCTCGTCCCCGAGATTTCAGCTGATCCTTAAATAAGTGTGGATGCTCTGTCCGAAGAAAATCCTCTCTTTCCCAAGTTGCTTCACTTTCGGTGTGGTTGCTCCACTGAACTTTGAAAAACTTGATGGTTTTCTGTCGGGTTCTGCTTTCAGACTCCTCTAATATCTTTACTGGGCGTTCTCGATAGGTGAGGTCTGGCTGCACGTCAATGTTCTCATGGGATACTTGCTTCTCTGGTTTGCTTGCGCACTTCCTTAATTGAGAGACGTGGAACACGTCGTGGATGTCGGACAATTCTTCGGGTAAGTCTAGCTAGTAGGCTACAGTGCCTCTTCGTGCCACTATGCAGAATGGTCCAATGAATCTTGGTGCTAACTTCCCCTTAATCTTAAACCGTTGCAGTCCCCTCATAGGTGATACTCGTAGGTACACAAATTCACTGGGTGCAAAATTGACCCCACGATGTTTCTGATCGTAATAACTCTTCTGTCGGCTTTGAGCGGTCTTGAGTCGGTCCCTGATTAGCTTGACCTTTTCCTCGGCTTCTTTGAGCATGTGTGGGCCAAAGATACGGCTGTCTCCGGTCTCCGACCCATTTAGCGGGGTACGACATCTCTGTCCGTACAGAGCTTCAAATGGTGCCATTTGCAGGCTGGCCTGGTAACTGTTGTTGTATGCGAACTCGGCATATGGCAGGCTTTCTTCCCAACTGGTTCCATAGGTGAGGACACATGCTCTCAGCATGTCTTCTAAAATTTGGTTTACGCGTTCAGTCTGTCCATCAGTCTGGGGATGGTAGGTTGTACTGAAGGCCAGTTGAGTTCCCAGAGCCTGTTGTAAATGATCCCAGAATCTCGAGACAAACTGAGTGCCTCTGTCGGATATTATAGTCTTTGGGACTCCATGCAGACAAACTATACTGGAGAGATAAATCCTGGCAAGCCTCTGAGTGTTGTAGGTTGTCTTCACTGGAATGAAATGTGCCACCTTGGTTAATCTATCGGTGATGACCCATATGGCATCATTCCCGTGTCGTGACCGAGGTAGTCCGACAATGAAATCCATCCCTATTTCATCCCATTTCCACTCAGGTATTTTGTTTGGTTGCAGCAGTCCGGCTGGTTTTTGATGCTCAACTTTTATGCGTTGACAAGAATCACAACAAGCAATGAATTTGGCTATGTCCCTCTTCATACCGTGCCACCAAAATCTTTCCTGAATATCCTTATACATTTTGGTTCCTCTATGTTTGGCACGCAGAGTCAGTCTCCGTACCATAATATTCCTCCATCGTCTATGACGAACTCCGAGGCCTTGCCCATACTCACCTTTCTTTTAATTCCTTCAATGCTGGGGTGACCAGGCTGAGCTTCTTTAATTCTCTCCACAAGGTTGGGCTTTATTTCCAAGTTTGATATGGTGCCTTCCGCGATCATTAACAAGTTGAGTTTGGCAAATTCTTGTTGGAATTCAGGTCTCAAGCTTTGCAGACTGTTTTCATCGGAGCTGGGGTTCCGACTAAGAGCATCGGCCACTACATTTGCCTTTCCTGGATGATAGTGGATACCAACATCATAATCCTTTACCAACTCCAACCAGCGTCGTTGCCGTAAGTTTAGTTCTGGCTGTGTGTAAATATATTTGAGACTTTTATGGTCCGTGTATATTTCACATCGATTTCCAAGTAAGAAATGCCTCCATTCCTTAAGTGCATGAATGACTGCTTCCATTTCTAAGTCATGAGTGGGATAATTTTCCTCATGCTTGCGAAGTTGCCTTGAAGCGTATGCGACAACCTTGCCTTCTTGCATCAACACGCACCCGAGGCCCTTTCGGGATGCGTCACAATATACTTCAAAATTCTTGTGTATGTCTGGCATAATTCATATCGGTGTTGTCGTTAATTTCCGTTTTAGCTCTTGGAAACTTTTCTCACAGGCTTCTGTCCATTCAAACTTCTTGTCCTTCTTGAGTAACTGCGTCATTGGCTTGGCTAGGGTGGAAAATCCTTCAATAAATCTGCGGTAATATCCTGCCATTCCAAGAAACTTCGTATGTCCGTTACGCTGGCTAGTGACTTCCAGCCAAGTATGGCCCTGACTTTCTCCGGGTCCACTGTGATACCGTCTTGGGTCAGCACGTGGCCTAGAAAGCCTACTTGTCTTAGCCAAAATTTGCACTTGCTGAACTTGGCATACAATTGATGTTTCCTGAGTTCTCCTAGCACAATCCTGAGATGTTCCACATGCTCTTCTGGTGTCTTGGAGTATATCAGAATATCGTCGATAAATACCACAACGAACTTGTCCATAAACTTCATAAATACTTTGTTCATGAGGTGAACAAAATATGCGGGGGCGTTCGTTAATCCAAAAGGCATAACTGTGAACTCATATAGTCCATATCTGGAGGTGAAGGCTGTTTTGGGGATATCTTCTGTTCGCACTTTTAATTGATGGTATCCTGACCTTAAGTCAATTTTTGAGAATACCTTGGCCTGAGCGAGCTGATCAAATAAATCATTTATCCGTGGCATCGGGTATTTGTTCTTGACTGTGACCATGTTAAGTGCTCGGTAGTCTATGCACAATCTCAGTGTTCCATCCTTCTTTTTGGCAAATAAAATTGGTGATCCCCAAGGTGAGGAGCTGGCTCGAATGTATCCCTTGTCCAGCAATTCCTTTATTTGTTTCTTCAACTCAATCAACTCGGATGGTGCCATTCTGTATGGTTTCTTGTATATGGGGGTGGTTCCTGGGGCTAGCTCAATGCTGAATTCTATTTCTCGGTCTGGTGGCATGCCTGGTAGTTCTTTGGGAAATACGTCTGGAAATTCACATACTACTGGAACCTTGTTTAGCTCAAAAACGTCCACCTTATTCAATCTCGGCTGCCGGGGTATTTTTCTTTCTTTGGTTGATACTTCTATTGTCTTCCCGTGGTGGTGTGTGAGAATTACGGTCCGGTTGAAACAGTCAATAAAACCTTTGTTGGTGGTTAACCAGTCCATCCCTAGGATGACATCCAGTCCTTTATTTTCCAATACAATAAGATTAGTGTAAAACTTCAATCCTTCAAACTCAATAACCACATTCTGACAGTAACTCTGAGTAACTTGCTGAATCCCAGGGGACTTGATGATCATGGATTTTTCCAAGGGAAACATCGAAAAATTATTTTGCAAAGCAAAACTTTTCGAGATGAATGAGTGAGAAGCTCCAGAATCAAACAAAACCATTGCAGGTATTGTGTTGACAGGAAATGTACCTAGTACGATATCCGGAGCATTTTGTGCTTCTTCTTTGGTCACGTGGTTTAGATGACCCTTCCTGTGGTTGTCGTTGGGGTTGAAATTGTTTACGCTTGGGCGCTGAATTATTTCCACCGTTGTTTGGCTTCGGGGTCGAGTTCCTTGGCTTGGGGCACTGTTTGGCATAGTGCCCTTCTTCTCCACAAGCGTAGCAAGTAACGCCTGGGCGATATGTGAACTCCTTGTCCCTTGCATGGAAATTCTTGGTTGGGCGTGAGACGTTTGTCGTAGGTTTGTGTGTCCCACCTTTCTGAAAATCTGTCTTGCTTCGGTGGTTGCACGCAAGAGTAGTCTGGTCTCTTTTTCACTTGCGGAAATCCTCCAAGCTACGTCTCTCATTTCCCAGAGAAATGGCTTTGTCCACTAGTGTCTTAAAATCTGGAAAAGTGTGCATGACCAGTTGGCATTTAAGCGCGGCCGCCAGACCGTCAAGGAATTTCTCCATCTTCTTGCTTTCAGTCATACGTTCTTCATTGGCGTAGCGAGACAATAGACTAAATTGACCATTGTATTATGACACTGTCATGTTCCTTTGTTTGAGGTCATCGAACTCTCTCTTCTTGATTTTCATAATACTCTTAGGAATGTGTGCACCACGGAAACCTTCCTTGAAATCATCCCAGGTTATATCACTTTCGTTGGGGTGCATGTGCAGAAAATTCTCCCACCATGATGCAGCTGCTGCTGTGAGATAGTGCGGGGCATATAGTACCTTCTCGGGGTCTGAAAATTTTGCAATAACTAATTTCCTTTCCATATCTCGAAGCCAATCCTTGGCTTCAAGAGGCTTGTCAGTATGAGAAAATGTTTGGGGACGTGTCTTCTGTAGCTCAGATAACTTGGAATGCTGCTGATACTGTCCATGGTGATTTCCCATGTTGATGACTTGGTTCATCATTTCCCGATGTTGTTGCTGACTCTGCTCATAAAGGCGACACATTTGTGAAAGTGCCGATTCACTGCCCTGTTGGCTTGACTGTCCCTGTGTGAACTTGTTGCTGGGTTGTGTATCATAATTTTCCTCTGGTGGAGTTGGCATGGAGCGAGTCCAAGGACGAGACATTTTTCACTCTGGGGATATATTTTGTAAAACCCATAAGAAAAGCGAAAAGAGCCGCAAAAACAAATCCATAAATGCACAAAGCTGGAAAATAAATTAAATAACCAAGCTTACTTAAGAAAAACAAATCGATTTGCGCGCGGAGAAGGACTGCTCATTACATATCTTACACGCAGACAGTAATTATACAATACATCACTCACGATATGCGTACATAATCCTGACATGTTATTTAGGCTAGTGCACTCCTCCAGATCCTACATGATGCGCAAACAGGCTACTTCTCACAACCTATGTACATATAAACATATCATACAAAGCGGCACATTGCATGGCGGCTAAGCGTACTCAGGCAGAGATGTTGATGATCTCCTTTGCCCTGCCGAGGGTGAGGCATAGCGAGGCTGGGGACTCGACTTCCTCCTAGCTAATAGGCTCCATACGCGTAGTGTTGCGCCGAGTAGATGGAGCGGGTGCCAGGGGCGGAACAACAGAACAGGAGTGGGGGCGAAGGGTGGTGCAGTGCGCGCTGGAGTGGGCGCAATAACTTGGTTGAACTCTTCGGTAGAAGGCAGGCGACGAGTAGGTGCATAAGATGCAGAGGACGAGACAAAAGTCAGTGGCGGTGCGGTGGGTAGGAGCTCCCTCCTGTTGGCGGCACAGCCATGGACTGAGTCCATGCGGGCAGCCACGAAGTCGTCCACCAGGTTGTCGAAGGCTGCCTCCAGGGCCGGAGATACTCAATAAGCATCTCAAAAGCCTCGTCTCGTTCTCCTCTGGGGCAGGAGAATGCATAGTGGCAGGTGTAAGGCACATGGCATGGAAGATAACGGTAACGATGAGTCTTCATCATGGGGAGGACATCCCTGAGACGAGCTATCGCCTCGCGGGCTGCCATCTGCATAGCATGCATCTCCGTAGGCATGGCTCTTCCCAAGAACCGGAAGCGGCGTAACTCACCACGCCCTGCCTTGAACTGCACCGCGGCCTGGTGCATGGTCAGACTGTCGCTGACTCGGTGCTGGCAGAGTGTGAAGACTGGGCGCATAGATGGCCCCATCGCGACCTGAACAATGAAGGAGAGAAGTTTGACGAACCCATCAGGCACGTTGGCGAAGGTCTGAGGCTCGCAGCTGTTGTCGGCCATCTACAAAAGTAGGCAAAAATTCTGAATGGTCAGATCATAAATTTATGCTGACTGTCAGAAAATGACTACAATTGCAAAAAAATAATATAAATTGGCTCTATCATGCTAATAACCAATTAGCGATCGCACCTAGTGGCTTCCTACAGTCAGCCTGGCTCTGGTACCAAGCTTGTCACGACCGGTTTTCCAATAAAAATGTTTATTGAGAAACCAATCTTTTGAGTCCAGTATGAGAAAGATCCTCCTTACCGGTAGACAAATTCTTGATACAATAAGCCAGTAGCATAAAATATATTACAGGATCGAGCTACGGTTGCTCAACCAAATTATTACAAGCACGCCAATAATTATACATAATGGCGGACATGACACAGTGGTGTGGAGGCATACTACTGACTCGAGGATAGGGTGGTGGTGGAAATACACAGCGGGGAGTGAGATACATGACTCTAAAACTGGCATCTCATCGAGCGTCGAGATGAGGCTCGATGAATTTATTTGGTAGCGGAAGCGGATATAAAACAGTGACCAAATCTAGGGTCGCATGAGGATGACTGGGATTCCTCTAGGCGTCGGACTCGCTATCAAATTCTTCATCCATGAGATTGCCTTTGTCAGCATCTGGCCAAATCAACAAGCCAGGTGAGTACTTTGAAAGTACTCACAAGACAGTTCGGATGTAAGATATAACAAATGCATGCATGGATGCGTCATGATTAATTTTAACAGTGGCATATTAATTCGTAAAAACAAGACAGGTAAAAACGGGGGTCGGCGGTAGTCCGCTCGAAAACCCAACAAAATAACTGTAAACCCAATCGGGTGTCTGAAGTGACTCCTCGATAGGAAGATAAATAAATAAATCACGCCGCAGTCGGGCGTCTGAGCGACGCCACATAAAGGGCTTTAAAAGAAATGCCACAGTCGGGCGTCTGAGCGACGCCACATAAAGGGCTTTAAAAGAAATGCCACAGTCGGGCGTCTGAGCGACGCCACATAAAGGGCTTTAAAAGGAATGCCACAGTCGGGCGTCTGAGCGACGCCACATAAAGGGCTTTAAAAGAAATGCCACAGTCGGACGTCTGAGCGACGTCACATAAAGGGCTTTAAAAGAAATGCCACAGTCGGATGTCTGAGCGACATCGCAGAAAGGGCTTTCATTGAAAGTAAAATATAACAATGCCACAGTCGGACGTCTGAGAGACATCACAGAAAGGGCTTTTATTCACAAGTAAATAATACTCATAATAAATATTCAATTCATGAGAATAAACGGGTTAGTCCATCCATAGAAATAAACATTTAACCGGACTTAGCACTCATGTGATTCACCGGAGTCTCTGTCATCAAAATTGACATTTGTCAGGATAAGATAATACCGAACTTGGACATGGAATAGATGATACAAAGGAATATATGACTCTGCAGAGTTTGTACGAAATTTTTCCCACAGGCAACGGATTTCCGTAGTCACGAAGGACTAGTTCCATTTACGGTATTTTGGAAGAAAACATAGCTAACCAGTACACACCCATCCTACCTCTCGATGCTAGGAATTACCCTAGACATCGTCCAAGAAAAACTTTTGAGACGGGGAGATCACAATCTCTAATAGCATGGGATCAAATTTATATACGCGCGCTCTAAGGGGTGCCTCCCTCTCGGTCCCAACCGGAAACACCCATGCCCCCTGACCGGATGACTGGCTTTAATCCAGGGCCATGGAACCATCATCATGGCCTCTCCTTTTGGTGTGTACCAGGAAAGCGGTTTGCAACTTACTAAGCCATATTCCTTGCGAAAAACATGTGGTAGTACAGGGAAGGAAGAATGGAAGGAACTGGACCGATACGGGTTGACACTGAAGTCATATAGTCTGGCATAAGACTGGCATGCTACAACACTGCCATCTTACCCATCCTCATGCCAACACATGGCCATGCATACTCACATCCATCCACTTATGGATTTTCGAAACTCACTTGCCTCATCATTGCATGTAACATGACATTCGTCGGTATGCTCATCAACATGCCATGAAACTACTTAATGCAAACATGCCAAAACAATCATCATATCAAAATTTCAAACATGCTTGCCTGGTTCAGAGTAGTCGGAGCCTAGCTCGGTGAAGCTCGCGGTCCCGTCACCTCCTTCGGTATCTACGGTATAAAGAAAATATACGTGCTATCGTGAATACCGTGAGGTGCACAAAAATTATTCCAAATATATTTCAAATAAATCTGATAAAAAACTAGACAAAATTTTAAGGAGAACAGACAAAGAATCAATCAAAAATACTTTTCTGTTTAAAAGTTATAAAGGTTTTAGTCCAGGGACTCATCTGTAATGAAACAGAAAGTTCCCAGGGGCTAACTTATAAAAACAGAAAACGATTCGAATAAGAATACGCCGGCCCAGCGGGAAAACGCATTTGGCAGAAGACGGTTTTAGAAAACAGTTCGTTTAAAACGAACTGAGAGGCTGACGGGCGGGTCCCACCCGTCAGGTTTGAATATTTAAAAGAGGCGGCAGAGCTCGACGGTGCCCGAGAGCCGCGGTGGTCGCCGGCGGCGATCCACGGTGAGGTAGAGAGATCGGAAGGTACCTCCGTGTTCAGGGCGCCATTCCGCGTCGGTTGGTGGTGGTGGTGGTCGCCGGCGAGTACCACGTCGACGGCGAGCCTTGCTCCGGCGGACGACGGTTCGGGTGGTCGAGGGCCTCGTCGGAGAGAGCTGTGGAGATCAAATTGAGGAGGGGGTTAGACCTTTGGTAGCTAGAGGGGGTAAGTGACGGAATTTGGGCGCCGGAGACGGCCTCACCGGAGCGAATCGAGACGGAGGCCGAGGCGGAACGGGGCGGCCGGAGTCGGGGGAGGAGACCTCCTCGAGGTCCTCCTAGTGTCCTGGCGGGGCTTTGGTGAGGTGCAATGATGGTGCGTGCTCAAGGGTGAGCTCGGGAGCCCTTTTTATAGGCGGTCCGAGGCGGTGGCCGAGAACGGGGTTCTCTGGCGAAGTTTACGGCGGCGCAGGGCATTGGTCTGGGAGATTTAGGGGTTGAGCGCCGTCGTGGGGGTTCACTGGGTCCATTTAGGTGCTAAACGAGCCAGGATTGGGTGCTTTGGGCGAGCTCAACGGAACGGGGCGGCGCGGTCCCGTCGGCGGCAGGGAGCACGTTCTGTGCTTGCCGGGCCACGGCGACGGTGCCACGGGCGTGTGTTGGCATGGCAGGGACACGCGGAGAGCCAGGGGGCGTTGGGCTGCACCGGGTGGCGTGGCGAGCGGGCTCAGGCCCTCGCTGGCCGCCACGGGTGGCGCAGCCACCGCAGAAACCTCCAACGCCGGTGAGGCTCGTTGCCACCGACGCCAGGAATCGGCCAAGCGTGCGTGCGGGGTGCTGGCCAAGGGGAAGAGGCCGTGAGCATCATTCCAGGGCGTACTGTGGCCGTGTGACCGAAGTCTGACGAAGGAAAAACGACACTAAACTCTGAACTTAACTGAAGATGAACAAAAACAGTGCATGTAAGGTGTTCGACAGAATGATCTAGGCATCTAGGGATTTTTCCTTGAGCTGAAACTTGGTGGGGTGGCCTCTCATTGCAACAGGAGGCTGCCTGAATTTTTGTGGAATTTTTGGAGAAGTGTAGATATGAATTTCACCAAATTTGGCAAATCCGGTCCAAACTTGCAGAGAGTGAAATTTGAAATTTTTGAAAAGAAGAAGAGTGGATCAAGATGGTTCTAGGTTGTGGGTACTAAGGATTATCCAGGGGAGTTGGTTTGGGTTAAAAACTCAAAGGCAATGAGGTACTTGCTTTGAAAATCACTCAGGCTCAAAATAATTGGCAGAAATGATTTGAGAGATAAAATAATTGAAATAAAATCCTAAACTTGTTTGGACTTGTTGAGACAGAGAATTTAGATTGTTCAAAGGTGGAGGGCGGGATTTTGAGAAGATTTACTATAGGAGACATGGTAAAACCATGGGTGGTTTCAAGATAAGAAAAACCTCAAAAATGCATAGAGTTCTTTTTATAAGAAAAAGAATAATTTCCAAAAATATACTTTGAGAAGGGAACCATCAGAGAAGGAGTTTTAAATGATCAAACACCATAGTTTGAAGAAGATACAAAAATAAAAATCCTTGCCAAAGAAGTTTTTGAGAGGAAGGTTTTCTAGAAAATTTTAAATGGCCTCTTTTCAAAAACCAACAAGGTTTTGCTGAAAAACCAAATAAAATTTTTGGAGTGTCACAATTTAGTAGTCCTCTTTTCTTTGCACAACAGGACCATCTTCCTCTGAAGAAGAATATGGAGTACGTGAAGTGACTAGTTCCGATTATGCCAGGATGAGGAAGCCCTGTCTATCTTCTCATCAGAAGGAGCAGTTGAAGGATGGTTGCATTACTCCCCACAAGACCAAACTAACTTCAGCTCAGAAGGACTGACAAATCTCCATTTTTTGCTGTGATGCGCGAGTACAATATTGTTCTAGGATTCTTTCTGGTGAGTTCCATTTTTCTAAAAGTGTGCTCTACATGGACCATGTATGTGCCTGTTAAAACTGTCAATTCATAGTACAGTTTGCTTGATACTAATCACTTTTTTGTATTTGTGCAAACAGGGGTGCTCAGCTTGATTTCAATGGGAGCTGCACAAAATGTTCATGAATACATCGAATCATTCATTTCCACCACAAGAAAGGAGGTGCCGATAAGTTCAAGGCGTTGCAACATATAAGTGCGAAATCATACAAGCTACGCGCGAATTTGGTTGATTTTGGTGGAACTACACAAAAAAGAACAGCTGGTTTATTTAGCACGAGGTGCCATGTCAATGTCCGAACTGATGGCAAACCCTGCCCATTCCACAATCGTAGGCATTTGATATTTTGGAATGGGACAACCTTGTCAAAAAAATTTGCTCATTCATTTTAGCAAGACATGCGTTTGATATTTTCGAATGGGACACCCTTTGCTGTCAGCAGCGTTTATCAATTTTTTCTTTATTCTTTAGTTGTGAAGTCGCTGAGATGCATAATCATCGATTGTTTTGAATGTTCTCTATGAACAGCCAGGCATGTGTGTTTGATTGCAATGTACAGAAACGCTAAACATATTATCAAACTCTTTGTACTCTGTAGTGACCCGACCTCAGATGGTCAAGTCTCTGTGCTTCAGTGTCATCCCTGGATCTGTAATGCTGACACACATAGTACTCAAAGGATTTATAACGGAGTAGCAATCACACACTTATTACATCGAATGTCTCAAGAGAGAACTTATTACAATAACATGGCTTAAGGCCATCTAATGCGATAACAACGGAAGGCTTGGAATATAAAGTGAGTCCATCAACTCCAATGGCATAGCTGAGCTGCACGACAACGACCTAACGAACCTTACTCTTCATCTTAAAAGTCTGCAACATAATACGTTGCAACCTGAAAATAGGTCAACACATGGAATATGCTGGCAATATAACACAGTAGAGCAAGAACGGCATAGTACTATCACTACATGCATATTTGGCTGGTGGAAAGCTCTATGGTTAAAGTTTTTGCGAAAAGCCAATTTTTCCCTACAACAAAGGAATAGATTTTTAATTTAACTATCATGGTAGTTGAAACATTATTGAGAAGGTTCCTCCAACTCAATCCCAATTAAAGTGGTTAACAACGCAACAATATTAATTAAGAGTGATGAGATCCTTAAGATACTCCAAGTACTAGATACTCGAGATTGTCCATAACCGGGGACACGGCTAACCATGATTAGATTGTACACTCTGCAGAGGTTTGCGCACTTTTCCCCACAAGACTCGATCGCCTCCATTGGATTTCTCGCACTACAAGGTGTTTGAGAAACGGATGACGGAGACACAGTCTTTCAGAAACATTTACTCTCTACTCCGGATAGACCATACCAAACCTACATCCCACTACCTGCTGATCTGCCTCTTCAAGAGCTTCACGTAACTTACTCAACTATCTAGAGCCCATAATAGCTTGTGGCTGCACACGGAAGTTTCTAGCATGAATCATCTCAGTTCCCTTTGAGCCTGGGTGGCGGTCCATAGGAAGATCACATGGGTACTCCGGGATTACCAAAAAATACAGGCAACACTGGGTACTCCAGGTGCCTCAATCCACCCATATGTAAATTTAAGTTGCCACCTTAAGTTGAACCATTAATTAACAATCTCACATCTGTCATGGATTTCACTCGAACCCAAACCACGTCTACGAGCATAGCATAACATAGTAATATAAGAAAGCGTAGAAGTAACTCCCCAGGGTTTGAATATAACAGGGCAATAGGTTCTACCTCAACAACTACTTCCCAACCCACATGTTAAAGGCATCCTAGTCATGCAATGTTTGGGGGGGGGGGCTTGATACTAATGCATAAAAACTGGGTATGAAAAGAGTATGATCAATGTGTTACTTGCCTTGCTGACGATCTGCGAAACCAAGGGACTCGTAGTAGCACGCTTCGCCCTCCGGGTGTTCTATCACAAACAAACAGCAACATACATAAGCAACAAGCAAAGATGCGCAAGAAAAACTCAAATAAAAGAGGTTGACCAGAAAGTTGAACTTAAGAACTCCAGTTAGCAAAAGAATCAAAACAAATGAAGCAACGAAACTCAAACAGCAAAAGAAACAAGATCCATTTACTAATCTGGACCTAGGTCAAATTTTCCAGTAGCAAAAACTTGTTCAAGTTGATAAAACAGAAATAGGAACTCGAGACGAAGATCTAGGTGCTTGAATCTCCATATTCCGACTAACGAGCGAAAAGATAAACAGAAAGTAAGATTGGACCAGAAATCGCTATCAAGAATAATCACAGATAAATCCGATAAAAGAAAACTGACGATTAGACTAACAAATGAACGTTCGTTAGCTGTAACTAACGGGTGAAAACCGTTCGTTAGAATGAACGTATGGACGAACGTCCGCTAAACAGGCAAACCGAAAAAAACAGGTGATCCGAAAAAAACGAATCTAGGGTTTTCTAAAAAAACTGAACGGTTCAAAAAAAACTGGCGGCTCGGATTCCGGCGCGGTACCTCCGACGAGTGGCTCCGGTGAGGCGGGGGTTGCGGGGCGGTGGCTTGAGAGGCGATGGTGGCAAGCGGCGGCGGCGGCGCGAGGCGCGGCTAGCGGCGGCGGCAGCAAGCG